>NC_057808.1:247514713-247535018 GCF_018294505.1 Triticum aestivum | reverse complement strand
TCACCTTGGATCATATCAATCTGCTATCAGTGCCTGGGACTGAGCTTCGATTGCTCACCACCCGCTTAAATTTATTTTGTAAAAACACCTCCATCTTCCTTGAATTGTCTGATACACCGAGCAGCATCTAGAATCAATTCAAATAATTGATCTTGTAAAGATGTATTCTTTCCTGTCCAAGAAATGTATTGTTGTTTTTAAATATTTAGATCAGAAACTTGAAAGTTATATGTGTTAAATTGTCTCAGAAAAGTAATCCAGAAAAACATTACAGTTTTGCTTTGTTTTGTACATATACTATAAAGGAAAATACTCTCATCTGATTCGTTTTCTTAGGCCCATCTCAAAAAAATTGCATACCTAGGTAGAATTTTTCATAATCCACAAATAAAGTATTTTTTCATAAATCCTGAAACAACAGATGCTAGCTGACTGAGCTGACAAGTCAGATGCATGTTCATTAGTGGCATATCAAATGATGCCATTGTTTAGATTTTTTTTCATCAGATTCAGCCAAATTCTATGAATTATGCCAGTATTTAATGAACAATTATGGCTAGATGCACCACACTAATCTGAGGGCCTCTTTGTGATGCAGTCAAGCAAACCAAAATCATGTAGGATTCAAAAAGGCATGTCATTTGTAGCCCTATGTTCTTCCTATTCATGTGTTCCTTAAATCATGTGAATCTTTTTTTTCCTTGGTGTTTTTTAGCGGGAAATCATGTGAATCAAAGAAACCCTTACAACCATATCAGATATAAGCCCAACGAACATAAGTCTAAGTTGGCCCTCTAATAATTTTCATGTTGTCCGACAAATGGGTTTGCCTTGTCAATTTTAGCACAAATGGTCATACATAAGGGGTAAAATGTGAATTAAAAAAAATAAGGGGTAAAATGTGGCAATTTTCTTAAAATAGTATAAAGCGCTAGCACGAGGTCTTCGCTATGAGGTAAAAAATAAATTTTACTCTTACAGTAATTTTAAAGATTATACATATACTATAAAAATAACATGATGGTTTTAGCTAAATATTGAAGACAATGTGACATGTCGAAAGCATCACTCTTTTAACCAGGGAGTAGTGTGGTTTCTTGCTTGTTTGTAGCGACACACGTGTACAATGTTTGTTCTTTGTAGTTTGACATTAGGACTTAGTTTTCTCTTTTTGTGAAAAGATCCTTAGGACTTAGTTTTCAACTAGAAGGATTTGGCGTGCTTTGCTGCGTGAAAGTGCGTTAAGTCGACTAGAGGGGGGGTGAATAGTCAATTTTTATGAATTCTCCACTGAGGAACTTCAGGGTGAGGAAAGTCCTTAGCGAAGAACTACTTGCAGCGGAATAAGTACTCAGACGCAGTCATAACATAACATAAGTATAGACAGCATGATGAAATGAAAACAAACACAGAGTACAGAAAGCATAAGCACAGGATAAACATGATAAAGACAAACAGACTGAAGAAATTGGACTGGGAAAATTGAGAAAATCTTCAGTCAAAGTCTTCAAACAGATATGAACAAGCACACAACACAGTAAAGAGGAAATGGAAGGGTTGAGGAAATAGAACCGGTAGGCTTGGTGAAGACAATGATTTGATAGACCAGTTCCAACTGTTGTGACAGTTGTACGTCTGGTTGGAGTGGCTAGGTATTTAAACCTGAGGACACACAGTCCTCACCGTATTCTCCTTGAGCTAAGGTCACACAGACCTCGCCCAATCACTCGTGGTAAGTCTTCAGGTGACCTCCAAACCTTCACAAACTCGATCACTCGGCGATCCACAATTTCCTCTTGGATGCTCTAGACCTTGACGCCTAACCGTCTGGAAGATGCACAGTCTTCAAAGGTAACAAGCGTCGGATCCACGCAGGATCAATCTCTTTAGTGATGCTCAATCACTTTGGGTTTGTATGTGTTTGGGTTTGGGTTTTCCTCACTTGATGATTTTCGCTCAAAGTCCTCGGAGGATGGGATGCTCTCAATGACAAGTGTCAGTTTCTCTCGGAGCAGCCAACCAACTAGTGTTTGTAGGGGGCGGCTATTTATAGCTTAGGGAGCAGCCCGACATGATAAGACATAAATGCCCTTCAATGATATGACCGTTAGGTGGGTAGATATTTTGGACAGCTGGCGCACAGCACAGCAACGGTCGGAAATTTGAGTATCAAATTCCTCAGGGCTATCATGTTCCTCACTTGTAGGCAATCCACACTGGCGAATTCCTAACTCCTCAGTCAAAACAAATTTCTCAGAGACTAGAAGAACTTCGTCTCTGTCACTGAAGAAATTGACTGAACTGCATGAGATTTCCAATGGCTTCACTCGAAGGGATTGGTTGGTGTAGGATTTGAGATGAGCATCACTTGGAAACTTTTCCTTAGTTTTTCCTCGACCCCCTTTAACAGTACGGTGTTTCCTATGACTCAAGAAAGAGAAAATGAAACTACGAAAACAAAAGTTTTCACGCTTCATGTTCCTCGCATGAAATCCAAGTCTTCATGTCACACCATTTTCTTCACTTTCATAGTCTTCAGAAAGTCTTCAGGAATCCAAAGTCTTCAGTTGAAGACATTCATTTTTAGGGGTCGACTTTCTCTGTAAATATCAAACTCCTCATAGACTTATAGACCTGTATACACTCACAAACGCATTAGTCCCTTAACCTATAAGTCTTCAATACAGCAAAATCACTAGGGGCACTAGATGCACTTACAATCTCCCCCTTTTTGGTGATTGATGACAATATAGGTTAAGTATTCAACGGGGATAAACATATGAAGTGTAAATACAAATATTGAGGAATTTGATTGCAAGATATAGAAGAACTCCCCCTGAAGATGTGCATAGTGAGGAATTTGCTTTTGAAGAATGCACATTTGAAGAATAGGATCATGGAGATCTACCCCTATATCTTGTAATTCATACACGCATATGATATGAAGAATTTGAAATGCATGATGAAATATGGTGACTGATGTTATTCAGCATGCGTGCATTAACATATATGAGGAAATAGCATGCAGAAGAACATAGCGAAAGTATCAGACCACCATCGGGTTTAAGTTTACAACTCGATCCAATAAAAAGTCTTCAAAAGAACGAGAGTTGTAACTTAACAAAAAAAGGCCCATATATAGACCCGCTTGAAGACTAACTCAAATTTTTCCCCTTTGTCATCGAATGACCAAAAGGGACGAAAATGAGGACTAACGCCCCTGAAGAATATCATGTTGATGGAGGAGCGCTAGCGTTGTTGGGGTCGATTGTTGTAGTAGGGCCTGCCTCAGTGTCGTCCAAATCTTCATGCTCATAAATGTCGCGCGATGAAGAATATGAGCTGGCCACCAAGGAAGGAACTTTGACTTTCTTGAATTTCTTCGCTGGTGGTTGAGACCAGTCAAAGTCCTGCTTGAAACTCATTTGCTTCAGATCTTCTTCACCATAGAGATGAGACAGAACAGCCCAGGTGCGATTGAATACTTCATGGAGGTAGAAGTGGTTCTTCTTCACTGCATTGTGGGTAGCAGTCATGTTGTGAAGAATAGAACCAAACTGACGCTTAACCCATTTGTGGTTGCGATCGACCTTCTAGTGAAGACTGAGGACAAGCTCACGATCAGTCATCACCCTTGGAGCTGTGCCTTGAGGATTTTGCTTTGAGGCATTGGCGGCAGAGTCATGAGTGGCAGAGTCATGAGTGGCAGAGTCATCATTGGTAGAGTAAGATGCAGCTTTGCGGAACTGACCATCCAATGGATGAATGCCTTCATCAATAATAGCAGTGGCCTTGCCCTTTTCATCAGTTGAGGAAAATGTCCGCTTGAGGACTTCAATGGGGGGCAAGTAGCTGAGATGATTTTGAAAGTCAGCCTTGTAATTGATTGAAGACCTTGATCTGAGGAATCTCATAATCCAGGGAGCGTAAGGCTTGAACTCAAAAGGTGACAATGCAACATTGGCTAGAGTCCTCATGAAGAAATCATGGTAGTTGACAGGAACGCCATGAATGATGTTGAATAGCAGATTCTTCATGAAACCAACGACCTCTTCTTCATTAGAGTCGTGGCCCTTGATTGGACTCAAAGTCTTGGTCAAGATGCGATAGACAGTCCGTGGCAAATACAACAATTCCTTCACGAGGAATTGGGTCCTTGGGGCTTGACCAGGCTTCAGCGGCTTCATCAACACTTGCATATAGTGATCAGTGAGTTCAGGTTCATGATATATACAACACGCACCTTCAAGGGGAGGACTGACAGGCAGGGCATGAAGCAATTCAGAGGCCGGTGCTTTGAAGTGAGTGTTTTCTGTCATCCAGTCCAACACCCAAGAGTTCACGTCTTCAGCATTTCCGATGATGTGCAGCGTTGCATAGAACTGAAGAATTAGCTCTTCATTTCAATCACATATATCTGTGCAGAAGTTGAGCAGTCCAGCATCATGAAGAACACTGAGGACTGGCATGAAGCAAGGTAGAGATTCCATGTCCACGTGAGGAATATGCTCATGGTCAAAGACTTTGTCCTTATCAAAAAGCAATGAAGAATAGAAGTTTGCTTGGCTGGCAGTCCAGAAACGTTTCCTTCGTAGGCGAGCAGAGTCATAGGGATTGTAATCTGTGAAGAATACATGCTCATGGAAAAAGTCATCAGCCTTGAAGTTTTGCTTCTTAGAGAAGGGATTCTTCGGCTGGGGCTGAGGAGTATCAGTCAATTGCATTACAGCCTCAGGGATCACACTCTCAGGAACCACAGGCTGAGGAATTTCAGTTTTTGCTTCAGTTGCAGCCTGGGTCTTCAATTCTTCATCAACAATAACATCAGCACTAGTGGCTGGAATTTCTTCATGAATGGAAGGAGTGGCTTGATGTTCATCAGAGCCCATTTGAACTTCAGTGTGCACTAGGGACTGAGGGATTTGTTGCAGTGGCGTGAACAAAGGAGGGTTGGGGTGCTGACTTTCCTAAAAGTCATCATTCATCACAGGCATGGTCCTCCCAATGTCCACGTCTTCATCTTCTTCATTCAGTTCTTCAACGCCTGCCTCTTCAGCTATGAACTGAGGCATAGGCGATGAGACCACGGGGGTTGAAGGGATATTATCCGCTTCAATTTCTTCGTCCAACTGCTCTGAAGAAGCAGCAGAAGGAACATCTTCATCAGATCCGCTTGGGATATCATAATATTCACCAAAGGGGATGAGTTCCTTTGATGGCATGCTTGACACAGGAACAACATCAATGGGATTCTCAAGTGAGCTTGTCAATATCTTCATCTTCTTCGGTGCTGAAGAATTTGATGAAGCAGATGCTTTCCTCTTCTTCACTGTTGCTCGCTCCATAGCCTTAGTTTATTCGCTTCTGATGCAGAAGGAAGAACTGGACTTGGTGTGGGTGTAGGAGGAGCAGAGGAAATTGATGTTGGGGAACGTAGCAGAAATTTAAAATTTTCTACGTATCACCAAGATCAATCTATGGAGTCATCTAGCAACGAGAGAGAGGGGAGTGCATCTACATACCCTTGTAGATCGCGCGCGGAAGCGTTCAAGAGAACGGGGTTGATGGAGTCGTACTCGTCGTGATCCAAATCATCGATGATCCTAGCGCCGAACGGACGGCACCTCCGCGTTCAACACACGTACGGAGCGGGGACGTCTCCTCCTTCTTGAACCAGCAAGGGGGGAGGAGAAGTTGATGGAGATCCAGCAGCACGACGGCGTGGTGGTGGAAGTAGCGGGATCCCGGCAGGGCTTCGCCAAGCGCAAGCGGGGAGGAAGAGGTGTCACGGGAGGGAGGGAGGCGCCAGGGCTTGGGGTGCTGCTCCCATGCGCCTCCCCACTATATATAGGGGTGGAGGGGGATGATTTCTTGCCCTCCAAGTCCATTGGGGCGTTGGCAAAGGTGGGGGAAAGAAATCCCATCATTTCCCTTCCCCACCGATTGTTATCCCCCTTTTTTAGGGATCTTGATCTTATCCCTTCGGGATATGATCTTATTCCTTCTAAGGTGGGATCTTGGTGCGCCTTTACCAGGGGTGTGGGGCCTTGCCCCCACTACCCACGTTCATGTGGGTCCCCCATGCAGGTGGGCCCCACTTCGGAACCTTCTAAAACCTTCCCGGTACAATACCGAAAAATCCCGAACATTTTCCGGTGGCGAAAATAGGACTTCCGATATATAAATCTTTACCTCTGAACCATTCCGGAACTCCTCGTGACGTCCGGGATCTCATCCGGGACTCCGCGGTTAACCGCATACTAATATCTCTACAACTCTAGCGTTAACGAACCTTAAGTGTGTAGACCCTACGGGTTCGGGAGACATGCAGACATGACCGAGACGACTCTCCGGTCAATAACCAACTGCGGGATCTGGATACCCATGTTGGCTCCCACATGTTCCACGATGATCTCATCGGATGAACCACGATGTTGAGGATTCAATCAATCCCGTATACAATTCCCTTTGTCAATCGGTACATTACTTGCCCGAGATTCGATCGTCGGTATCCCAATACCTTGTTCAATCTCGTTACCGGCAAGTCACTTTACTCGTACCGTAATGCATGATACCGTGACCAAACACTTGGTCACATTGAGCTCATTATGATGATGCATTACCGAGTGGGCCCAGAGATACCTCTCCGTCATACGGAGTGACAAATCCCAATCTCGATTCGTGCCAACCCAACAAACACTTTCGGAGATACCCGTAGTGCACCTTTATAGCCACCCAGTTACGTTGTGACGTTTGGCACACCCAAAGCACTCCTATGGTATCCGGGAGTTGCACAATCTCATGGTCTAAGGAAATGATACTTGACATTTGGAAAAGCTCTAGCAAACGAACTACACGATCTTGTGCTATGCTTAGGATTGGGTCTTGTCCATCACATCATTCTCCTAATGATGTGATCCCGTTATCAATGACATCCAATGTCCATAGTCAGGAAACCATGACTATCTGTTGATCAAGGAGCTAGTCAACTAGAGTCTCACTAGGGACATGTTGTGGTCTATGTATTCACACATGTATTACGGTTTCCAGTTAATACAATTATAGCATGAACAACAGACAATTATCATGAACAAGGAAATACAATAATAACCATTTTATCATTGCCTCTAGGGCATATTTCCAACAATTGATTCATTTTCCTCAGGCACAACTGATGCAGTTGGCCTGGCTTAGTCAGTTTCTTCAGACACAACGGTTGAAGCTTCAGATGGCCTGGCTTGATCCTCAGGCGCAACACTTGTGGTTGCCCTGGCAATGTCATCAGCGGCTGGAATGCAGTCATCAGCCCTGGTACTTTCTGTTTCATCAGCAGCCTGATATTCATCAATGGTGCTGGCATGTTCTTCAGTCGGCTAAGCAGAAGCCTCAGCCTGAGGAGATTCATGTTGCATTGGGGCTGCAGCATTTGAGGTGAATCCCTTGATCAAGTTGACGAATCTGACTTTGGCTCCAAGCCAATCAGCATAGTAGCGATCAAATTCATCACTAAGATTCTTGATCTCTGATTGCAGAGCTACAAGTTCTTCAGGTGAAAACTTCAAAATGTTTTGCTTCAGAAAGCGCTCTTTCTTGTACTGTGCTTTCTTCACCTGCCTCCCCTGTTCATATTTCCATTTTTCCTCACCAATGAAGGCAGTCAACATATAACTTTGACCAGGAGTGAGGTTCATCTCAGGCAGAGGTGTGTTGGGGTCCTTGTGCCATAAGTCGATGAAGTCTAGGATCAACTTTGGATCCAGCATCAATGGCACACTACTGCCTTTGGCTCTAGCGGCCCTTTGCTATCTGTCTCTGATGATTTCGGCAAGTTCCTCATCATCAACTTCGTCATCATTGGACGGTACTTGAAAGGCGACCTGCTTCTTATGAGGACTTGGTCTAGTGCGTCGTCCAGCAGTGGCCTTTGTCTTCAGCAAGGTAGGGCCTGTTGAGGAAAGCGGAGAAGCTGAAGAACTTGCAGAGGCTCCTGAGGCAATTGAGATGCCTTTTGTCCTTTGGCACGAGGCGATATGCACAGGTGCTGAGGACTTTGGAGGAGCTAGAGCAGCTTGAGGAATTGGCCGTGAGGGCTTTGCAGAGCTGGGCCGTGAGGGCATTTCTGAGGTGCTTGGTCGTGAGGGCATTGAAGCAGAAGCACTGGGCTTGTGTGCAGGCTTCTTGGGCATAGCCTTCTTAGGCTTGCTAGCAGAGGCCTCAGCAGTGGCAGCTGCAAAATCTTCATTGAATTTCTTCACTGCCTCTTTTGCCATTTTAGCCAACTTGGCTTGACGCTTGGCCCACTCCTTGGGGAAATCCTCACCTCTTCTGATGCTATAGGGATCAGCAACTTGGCCAGGTGCTAATGGAGGTCTTGGGCATGGAGGGTGTACAGCGAATTTCTTCATGTACTTGGGAGTGACATAGCAATATTCCCTCCATTCTCTGGCCCATCTCCTTTCAATCCTTCGTATGCGCACTTTGCGCTCATTCTTCGTTTCATGAGGAGGAGTGTTGTACCCTGCATAGATGTCTTCAGGTATCTCAAAAGCATTGTTGACTTCCAACTTCTTCCCTCCCTTCTGAGGTTTCTTGCCGTCAGCCATTTTCTTCAGCTGAGGATTCTGAACAATTGAGTTCTCTGATGAGGTATGTAACTGTTCTTGGAGGAACGCTACAAATGAGTTAAGTTGACGAGAACCTAGTGATTCAGAAATGGACATGTGTACCTGTGAACAGAGTATAGATGCGAAGAATTTGGAGAGGTCATATGCATTCTCAGAGGTTTTTGCAAAAAAGAATAAGTTTGAGGGATTTGACCAGATGTGTCTTGAGGAATTTCACTAAGCGTTCTTTGACTTAGGTTCCAGAGTTGTGTAGATTGAAAATCCACACAATTGAGGAATCTTGAAGAAAAATGTAGCTTAGGGAAACAAATCAAGAACTGATGTTTGTGTGAGGTGTTTAGAGTGTGAAGATTGAAGAATAAACACCTTTTTGGAGATTTATAGAAATCAAAGGAATCAACAAGGGCAGTAAAAATGAATTTTAATTACCCTTGACGAAGAACACGATGAACTGTGAATACTAGATTTGAAGCTCGTCATTCCAGATCTTCCACGCCCTAACTTGGCAGAGGAAGACAGCTACGGCGGCGGCGGAGTGAAGAAATCTGTGGCCGACACGAGTACGACGGCGACGAGGTCGAGGCAGCGAAGCTCTTCCTCACCGGCGACGATGGAAGTAGCGGTGGCGCTAGGTTTTGAGAGCTCGAGCGAGGGAGTGAGGTCGAGCGGAGTAAAAACAGTCTGAGGAGGGTGAGGGGTATTTATAGCCGAGGTGAAAAACCGCTCGCCCGAGGAAAATGGACGGACGTGCCCCTGACCCTTCTCATCCTTGTGACATGTGTCACCCACGTACTGAGAGGTGGAGATCGTATGATATCGTGGGTGAATAGATAATCATATCGTGGAATGTGGAATGGTTTGAGCGGCAAAAGCCAAAAATTTAGATAAGGAAATTTTAATGTTTCATTCGCAATTTCTTCAGCTGACAAGGACACAGTGAAGATTTTGAACGGGTTTCAAACAGAACGCACATGAAGAATTTGTGAACAGATTGGGTTGAGTTTAGCATAGAGGGGGAAGGGTCCGATCACATTCGCTTAGCAGAAAAAGCAACTTGAAGAAATAGTAATAAGTGAATGTTGTAGAGGACATAAACTCGTATATATATATATATAGTCAATGAAGAATAACGACAGAAACAGTGAAGATAATGCAAAGTTAAAGAAATTGAACAATTGAGGAATTTCAAACATGAAGAAAAACTCAAATTGAAGAATTTCAACTTTTCTTGGTGGCGTGACCCATTGTATAAGAATGATGATTTCAGACACCACGTACAATTGTCGTAGGGCTCTGAGAATCAAATTCTTTGTTAATTTCTTCACACTTAGAGTGTTAGTCTTCATTGATTGAAGAAAAAACGTTACTTCGTGTGTTGCACATCTAAGTCATCTATTTAGCATAAGTGTTAGGATGTGTGTCCTTTTCAAAGGACATTCGAAGATTCTAAGATATTTAGCTCACACCGCAACTTGCTAAATCTCTTCTCATCCAAGGGCTTTGTGAATATATCGGCTAGCTGTTCTTCAGTCTTCACGTGCTTGATGGAGATATCGCCCTTCAACACATGATCACGAAGAAAATGATGACGAATCTGAATGTGCTTTGTCTTCGAGTGCTGAACTGGGTTATGAGCAATCTTGATGGCACTCTCATTGTCACAGTAGAGAGGCACATTCTTCACGTTGACGCCGTTGTCCTTGAGGGTTTGCTTCATCCATAGCAATTGAGCACAGCACGATCCAGCATCAATGTACTCAGCTTCAGAAGTGGATAGTGATACGCAGTTCTGTTTCTTCGAGGACCAACAGACTAAGGATCGTCCGAGGAAATGGCATGTGCCTCATGTTGACTTGCGGTCCACACGATCACCAGCATAGTTAGAGTCTGAATATCCAATGAGATCAAAAGCCGAGCCCTTGGGATACCATAATCCAAGTGTTGGAGTGTGAGCTATATATCGAAGAATATGCTTCACAGCCTTATGGTGTGATTCCTTCGGTGTAGCTTGAAAGCGGGCACACATGCAAACACTAAGCATAATATCTGGCCTAGATGCACATAAATACAATAAAGAACCAATCATGGAGCGGTATACCTTTTGATCGAAGTCAATACCATTTTCATCAGTGCATAGATGGTCATTTGTGGGCATAGGGATTTTGACGCCTTTGCAGTCTTGCATGCCGAATTTCCTCAATACATCCTTGAGGTATTTCTCCTGAGATATGAATAGCCATTGCTCTGTTGACGAATTTGAATACCTAAGAAGAATTTCAATTCTCCCATCATAGACATTTCATATTCCTCCCTCATCATATAACCAAATTCGTCAGTGTAACGTTGGTCAGTACATCCAAAGATAATATCATCAACATATATTTGGCACACAAATAATTCACCATCATAAGATTTAGTGAAAAGGGTTGGGTCAAGTAACCGGGTTTGAAGCCTTTCTTCATGAGGAATTCCTTCAAAGTATCATACCATGCCCGAGGGGCCTGCTTGAAGCCATAGAGGGCCTTATTGAGTCTGTGGACTTGGTCAAGATGTTTTGGATCTTCAAAACCTGGGGGTTGAGCAATATATACTTCTTCCTCAAGCTTACCATTGAGGAATGCACTTTTCACATCCATTTGATATAAGATAATGTCATGATGGTTAGCATAAGTGAGTAATATGCGAATAGCCTCAAGTCTAGCAACAGGTGCAAAAGTTTCATCGAAATCAATTCCTTCAACCTGTGTGTAGCCTTGAGCTACAAGTCGTGCCTTATTACTCACCACAAGGCCATCTTCATCTTGCTTGTTGCGGTAGATCCACTTTGTGCCAATGATATTGTGCTTGCGAGGGTCTGGTCGCTTGAACAGTTCCCGGACGTTGTTGAGCTCGAACTGATGTAATTCCTCTTGCATAGCTTGAATCCACTCAGGCTCCAGAAATGCTTCATCTACCTTAGTGGGCTCTGTGATAGAGACAAAAGAAAAATTCCCACAAAAGTTAGACAAATGTGAAGCTTTTGAGCGTGTGAGAGGACCTGGTGCGTTGATGTCGCTGATGATTTTCTCAATCTTCACTTTATTTGCAACGCGAGGATGAGCGGGTTGACGACGAGGAATTGGATCAGCATTTTCTTCAGCACCATTTTCTTCAGGTATTCCAGCATGATGTTCTTCATGATCAGGAATGACTTCTTCTGCAGATTCTTCGGTAGGAATGACATCCTCAGTAGCCTTGAACTTGATGGTTTCCTCAGGAGACTATTCATCTAGCACAGGAGGTAGGTGCTCTCTTTGCGAGCCATTTGTTTCATCGAACCGCACATCTACAGTTTCAACAACCTTGTGGTGAAAGGAGTTGAAGACTCTGTAGGTGTGCAAGTCCTATCCATAACCAAGCATAAAACCTTCATGTGCTTTTGGTGCAAATTTAGAATTGTGATGAGGATCTCTAATCCAACATTTAGCACCGAAGACTTTGAAATAACTCACATTGGGTTTCTTGTCAGTGAGGAGTTCATATGTAGTCTTCTTGAAGAATTTGTGAAGATATACCTGGTTGATGATGTGGCACGCAGTATCAATTGCCTCAATCCAGAAATGAAGAGGCGTCTTGTATTCATCAAGCATAGTGCGAGCCATCTCAACAAGAGTCCTGTTCTTGTACTCCACGACGCCATTCTTCTGAGGAGTATAAGGAGCAGATAACTCATGAGTAATACCAAGTTCATCAAGATAGTCATCAAGACCAGTATTCTTGAACTCAGTTCCATTGTCACTTCTGATGTGCTTGATCTTCACACCAAAGTTGGTTGAAGCCCTCGAGAAAAATCGTTTGAAGACTTCCTGCACTTCACGTTTGTAAGTGACGATATGTACCCATGTATAACGAGAGTAATCATCAACAATAACAAAGCCATATAGAGATGCTTCATTAGTGAATGCAGTATAATGATTAGGACCAAAGAGATCCATGTGAAGCAATTCAAACGGTTGAGTGGTAGTCATGATAGTCTTCGCTGGATGCTTGGCCTTGGTCATCTTTCCAGCTTCACAGGCTCCGCACAAGTGATCCTTGAGGAATTTGACATTCTCAATGCCAATGACATGCTTCTTCTTCACGAGCGTGTGCAAGTTCCTCATGCCTGCATGACCAAGTCGTCGATGCCATAGCCAGCCTTCTGAAGCTTTTGCAAGTAGACATATAGCTGGTTGTGGTCCAGTAGAGAAATCAACAATATACAGATCTCCTCTCCTAAAGCCTTCGAAGACTTTGGAATGGTCAGCTTCCATGATCACAACACAATGATACTTGCCAAAGATAACAACCATATCAAGACCACAAAGCATTGAGACTGACATGAGGTTGAATCCTAAGGACTCGACAAGCATGACTTTGTCCATGTGTCGATCCTTTGAGATCGCAACCTTACCTAGACCCAATACCTTGCTTTTTTCCTTTGTCAGCGTAGTGATATGAATCAGATGCGATGGAGATAAGGGAGCGTCCATCAATAGATTCTTGTCACCAGTCATGTGATTTGTACATCCACTATCGAGGACCCACTCAGTGGCTTTGGGTTGATCATCCTGCAGATGAATTAGTGCAGCTTACGAACTCATATACTTCATCAGTGAAGAATATGACATCAAATTCATCAAATCAATTTCATCAAGCAATAGAACAGATATAGCAATATGAGGATGTGAGAAATGAAAGTTCATTTCTTCATGATTAGCTTCCGTCTTTCAAGCATTTTCAGGTCTCCAGCGAATTCTTCAGACGTTTAAGTACGTCTGGAGACCTGACCCTGCATAAGAGATTAGTTCTTTTTCTTCACCACCCACATCTGAAGGGGTGGCAAAGAGTTCATCATTCTGCAAGCTCCATAAGAGAATGGTGGCATAGAAGCTAGTCCACTTCGTTTCACATAAGAGGAGTTAGGGTAAGCATATGAATAAGCAGAGTAATTCTTTGAGGACTTATGAACATAATGGTTAGAAGAATAATGCTCATATTCATAGCCCTTAGATCTTCCCTACGAAACAAAAGTGTTAGCACGATGATGTTCATATGAGAACTTTGATCCTTTTGAGGAATTTGATCCACATGAGGAATTTGGTCCGTATGAGGACTTGGATCCATATGAAGAATTTGATCTGGGGTTCCTATTCTTCACAGGTGGTGTCATGATGACATTCACCTGAAGACTTTCAAGGCACCTTTTGGGAACCCAGATTTTCTTCATAGGAGAGCCATTCTTGCAGTTAGTGCCAACATATCTAGCAAATACTTCACCATTCTGATTTTTGAACAACTTATAGTTTGAGTCAAATGACTCATCAGAAGAATGAGGATATTCACATGTAAAGCCAGATAAAGTAGATGGATCTACTGGAGGTCCCTTTGCAGCAACCCATGAGGTTTTGGGGTACTGCTCAGGCTTCCAGTATGTTCCATCAACATTGAGTTTCCTCTCAAAGGCAATACCCTCTTTCCTAGGGTTCCTGTTGAGGATCTGCTTTTTAAGCACATCACAAAGAGCCTGATGCCCTTTGAGGCTTTTGTACATGCCTGTCATATACAATTCCTTCAGCCCTGCATTGTCAGTGATACTAGCAATATCCTCAGATGAGGAATTAGTGATAGCAGAGACAGGTGAAGAATTTGTAGCAGTGGAAGCATTTTAACATTCAGGTGAAGAATTAGCAGATTCACGTTCAATGCACTTCAAACATGGAGCAATAAATTCTTCCTGAGCAGCGCTGATTTGTTGAGCAAGTAATGAATCACGCTCCTTCTGAAGATCTTCATAACTCACCCTTAGCTTCTCAAGATCTTGCTTTCTTTGAAGAAATTCATAAGAAAGCTTCTCATGATCAGATAAGAGAGTATTATGATGACTTTGAAGGTTGTCAAACTTAGACTGAAGTCTCTGAAGATTTTTAGTGAAAGTTTTAGTGCGATCCATTTCTTCACCCAACATATCATCACTTTTATCTAACATATTTTGAACCTTATCAAAAGCCTTTTGTTGTTTCACAGCAATCTTAGCAAGTTTAGAGTAGCTAGGCTTGAGGTTTTCATCAGATTCATCCTCACTTGATTCAGAGGAGGGATATTTGAGTACCTTGGCGCCCTTTGCCATGAAGCAATAGGTGGGAGCGTAGTCATCATCGTCATCATCAGCCTTGTTGTGGAAGCCATTTTCATCAGTGTTGAAGATGGACTTGCTGACGAACGCAGTAGCGAGGGCTAGGCTCGCCACACCAGATTCTGACTCCTCAGATGCCTCCTCTTCCTCATGTTCCTCAGACTCAGCCTCAGAGTCCATTTCCTTGCCAATGAATGCCCGAGCCTTCTTGGAGCTGCTCTTCTTGTGAGATGAAGACTTCGAGAAGATTTCTTCTTCTTCTTTGAATCATCAGAACTATAATCCTTGTATTTCTTCTTCTTTGATTCCTTTTCCCACTGAGGACAGTCTTGAATGTAGTGACCAGGTTTCTTGCACTTGTGGCATAGTCTCTTCTTGTAGTCACGGGATGAGGAATC
Organism: Triticum aestivum; assembly: GCF_018294505.1. Taxonomy (NCBI): domain Eukaryota; kingdom Viridiplantae; phylum Streptophyta; class Magnoliopsida; order Poales; family Poaceae; genus Triticum; species Triticum aestivum. Next base: position 247,519,842 of record NC_057808.1, on the reverse strand, counting down.
ATCACTTCTTGAGGATTTTCCGAAGCGACCACGTCTCGAGAACTTCTGGAATTTCTTCATGAGCATTGCTAGCTCCTGGCTCAATTCTTCAGGATCACCAAGGCTGCTACCAGAATCTTCACCTTAGATTCATACACTGCCTTGGCCTTCAGAGCGCGTGATCTGCCATAGCTCGGTCCATAGAGATCTCTCTTTTCAGCAAGCTGAAACTCATGAGTGTTTACCCTCTCGAGGATATCAGCGGGATCAAGTGACTTGTAATCTCCACGTTCTTGTATCATCAATGCCAGAGTATCAAATGAGGAATCAAGCGATCTCAACAATTTCTTCACCACCTCATGGTCGGTGATGTCAGTGGCACCAAGTGCTTGAAGCTCATTTGAGATGTCAGTGAGGCGATCGAAGGTTTGCTGAAAATTTTCATTGTCGAGTCTTTTGAAGCGGTTGAAGAGATTGTGAAGAACATCAACTCGAGAGTCACGCTGTGTTGAGACTCCTTCATTGACCTTGGACAGCATATCCCAGATAAGCTTAGCAGTTTCCAAAGCACTCACTCTACCATACTGCCCTTTGCTCAGATGGCCACATATGATGTTCTTCGCTTGAGACTCGAGTTGCTTGAATCTCTTCATGCCAGCAGTGTTGATGGTAGGAGTGACAGAGGGGACACCGTTCTCCATAACATACCAGAGATCATTATCAATTGCCTCACTGGTGCGCGTCGGTCCTAAACAAGCGGTTTAAAACCCCTTTCCGCGACGACATTTGGAACCGTCGCCAAGTGAGTGTGGGCGATAGGGGGTCCTTCCCACACGACCCAGAAACCATCGGGGATAGGGCCCCTACAGTACTCCTACTCGTTTCTGCTCGCATTGCCATCGCAGTCGGGATTCTATGGTGCTACGTTTACGATGCGCGACCCATCACAAACGGTTCACTATTATAGAACGTGTATGATGCGCGACCCATCACAAACGGTTCACCGTTAAGAAGATTAGCTAATCGTCGTACGAGTGTCGGATAGGATTATGAAACATCGGACCGTCGTAACATCGTCGTACACGACAACTATCGCACACGCTATTCTGTGGTGCAACGTTTACGATGCATACTTCATCAGAAACAGTTCATAGTTGCGAAGCGTGTACGATAAGGCAACTAACATAAATGTTTAGTTTGCCCGCACCGTTTGTGATATTGTCTGACATCGCACACGCTTTGCAAACGGCAACTGTGTGCATGCTTGCACACGTTTCCTCTCTGTGAACCGTCTCGGATTATGGTGCATAACATTTGTGTTTTACCAACCGTGTGTGCCGTAACAACCTGGAGAGCGTAATTTCACCGTAATTTAATTGCTGCTTTTCCAAATTGTACCGGATTTGGATTTGAATTTGAATGTATGCTACAGCTTTATTCATATCCATCAGGTTCAAACAACCAATGCATTATTCGATTCATAGGTACGTATGTTCAAGAATTACATAAGAACCAAATAAAGAATGATGAACCACAGTTGTATACTTGTACTATTAAAGACGGTAAAGAAAGAGGCGAAATATATTCTGGTTGCTGAACAAGGTGAAGCGGAATGCCCATATTGTGCCCTCCTCCATGCAGAAGGCACGCACCACTCTAGTCCAACCCCTTGTGATGGCCGACCGCCCATTCTTCACGGTCTTCATGAAAACATCTAGATAATCATCGTGTTCTGGTAGAAATACTTTAACCTTTGCATGCCCACCAATCATGTAGTTTGAGAGGTAATCTTGAGTAAACTGCTTTGGCAACCACTGCAAAGGAATAAGATTTCAGACATTGTCACCTAACACAACTCATTATGGGCAGTAAAAAGAAGGCTGCAGAGTTCTTACTTACCATCCTGCAGTTCGCTGTTGTCTTGGATAAAGTGTAAACAAATAGTCTAATTGCCATCTTTGGACCCATCTTACTAACAATCTTTATCAGCCTCCTCACTTGATGTTGGTTCATCGATATCTCATTGCCCCATACGCAGAAAGGGTCGAAACACGGATCTTTACCAATGACATATGTACTTAAAAGCACCAAGTTAATATTAGAAGCTAAACAACAATGGCACAATGATGTAGTAAAACACTCTCTTGTAATATGTCTATATACATCCGTATGTGGTAGTCCATTTGAAATCTCTAAAAAGACAAATATTTAGGAACAGAGGGAGTATCTTATAACATCCAATATTCTCACATAAACATCTTAATTATGGGCCGGAGGGAGTTTAGTTCGTTCTTAAAAATTATCTGCTGCTGTATCCACGGGTTACAGTTAGTTTGAGCTAGTTCGGGCTCAAATAGCCCGAAAGTATATATAAATATGAGAGCTAGTTTGAACTAGTTGCATCTATAACCCACCCAAAAAAACTAGTATCCAACCCAAGAGGTGCTAATTGGAGCTGGTTCTCCTAGTGCATTTATTGTCAATCTAACCCTGCCATCCAAACAACTCTTTGGATGGAGTTAGTTCAGGGTTAGTAATGAGCTAGAAACTAAATCTAACCTCTAGCTAAGTTGAGTATCCAAACAGGGCTATGTTGTTGCTTTTGCTGCTGCTGCTCTTCTATGTATATCTAGACATCATTAGAACATTAATGTAACACTCTTCCTTGTTGCTATGTAGCCTAGGATTGCATATTTAGACATTAAGTACAGTGCATGTTGCTATGTAGCCTCAGATATATTACATATGGCCCTAGTTAACCTAAGGAAAAATGGGTTGCAGATATATTCAGTTAAAAGTCCGATTCACTGATTAGTCCCTTATCAGCCGCCGGCCTATATGGTACCAGCTACGGATATCCTGAACAGTGAGCAGATATAAGCCATGGGATGAAACTAACCTCGATGGAAAACAGTAGTCGTTCCCAAAATTGTCCTGTGTAGGTACATCAAGAAGCATGTTAAGCACAACAGGCTAAACATCAACCAAAATTACACATGGCAGACAAAATAATCTCCAAAAGATAGCTTTAGTGTGCAGGTTTAAGCACGCTAGTAAAGCAAAACAAGTGGAAAGGTGTGCTAACTGCAACAGGACTAACATTTAACAACAAGCAAACATGGTCATTCAAACTGGTATTGTGCCGGTCTAAGTACACTGGTTATGGTTAAATAAAAATGGAAAGGCGTGTTAACTACAAGATGCAGCAACCAAATGTAGTCATTCATAGTGGTATTGTTGAAACTGGTACTGATGAAATTGAACTGCATAGTTCATACTTGCACATATAGAACATCACGTTGTGAATAACTGGAATAAACAACGCAAACTACGAACAACCAAAGATAGCATTTGAAACTGAACATATGCTAACTACAAACAACCGAACAATCAAAAAACTTTAAAAGAGGCATATGCTAGCTATAACAGGCTTAACAACAAGCAAATATATGCATTCCTATCGGTATGTTTAAAAATGGATTGATGAAATGTACTGCACAGTAAATAATCACACATATAGAGCATCACATTGTGAACAACTGAAATAAACAAATCATGGGTTTCCTCACTTGTCACAGATGGGCTTGTTCCCGTGGGAAGAGCTCGAACCCTGGATGCGCTCCATGTTGTCGCAGATGGGCTCCTTCCCCTTGGAAGAGCACGGCTGTAGGGTGCCCTCCCTGATGTCGCAGACGGGCGCTTTCCCCTTGGAAGAGCAGATGGGCTCTTTCTTCTTGGAAGAGCCGGAGAGGGTGCCCTCCTCGTGGTCACCATCGATGAGGTCTGACTTGGAAGCTGTGGATCCCAAGCCAGCGTCGCAGAATGTGTCCTTCAGAAATGACAAAAGGGGCTCGATGGCGATGTAGAATGGCAAATTGTTGAGAGCGAGCCAGAGGAGATCAGCGGCGGGGCCATGGATGAGATCGACGGCAGTTGAACCCGAGGGGTTGGGGGTGGGCCACTTAACCTGTAACACAGCCCGCCTCAGGGCGTCGCTGTCGATGAACTCGATGTCGTAGCCGGCGAACGAGACATGCCCGCATACTCTAGCCCGCTGCTTGAGTGTCTGCCGCCAGTAATGGTCGTCAGCTTCCTCGGTGACGTCGGGCGAAGAGACCGCTATACACCTCTTTTGGGCCAGTCGCTCCTCGAGCTCCACGGGAAGCGTAGCCGGGCTTAGGCTGCGACACTCTAGAGTGGGGGATGGGGATGGGGATCTGTGGGAAAGGGGGCGTTTGGCAGGCGTCATCTAAGAAACTCAGGGCGGCCTGGGTATGGAGATCGGTGGGTAAGCTGCACGGGCAAACCGGCAGATGTTGACAACGGAGGCCTTGCGGCGGCGGCAGCAGCAGCGGCGGGGACTTTGCTAGGGTTTCGAGCGAGGGAGGGTGTGTGTGTGCGCGCGCGCGCGCACGCCCGAGGAGGTTTTGGTGTGTGTGTGTGTGTGTGTGGAGGGGGGCGCGGGGTGTTTCAGGAAATGACCCGGGTACTGAAAATTTTACTACGCGGGAGTCAACCGCGGGAGTGAAATGCCGGGCTATTGAAAATTTTGATGATAGTGCATCGCACACGGTCCGGAGATAACAACCGTGTGTTATGAAAAAGAAAAACCCTCAAGGCGGGTAGATATTTTTGATGCAGGCGGGATTGGGAACAAGAAACATCGCACACGGTCTGGAGATAACAACCGTGTGTAATGAAACAGAAAAACCCTCGAAGCGAGCAGATATTTTTGAGAGGGGGAGCCTCGTGGAGCCCAATGTACTATGCGGATGTGTGCGTGACAGGTGCACCGGCGTGGCACATGGTTAGTTTGAGTGAACCGTGTCTGTTGCGTCATCCGATTTGTCTAATGTTCATAAATTTGGCGAAAAATGGCGCGGGAGAGGGTTAGAACACGAACACACTTGCATGTGGACCAAATTTATGTATCAAAAGGGTGGTTTGATTTTCAAATACCAAATACAACTTTGATGTGGCACCTCTCTCGCAAAGCGCATGGTATTGCTTGCTCCCACCCTCTCGTGTCGGCACGAAGGGAATCCTAAGCTATGAATGCATGCCCCCTCCCCCTCAACCGAGGTTCACCTAGCAAAGTGCGAAGTAGCTAGCAGCCCCCCTCCTCCCTCGTGTCGGCACGAAGGGAATCC
>NC_057808.1:247449148-247513587 GCF_018294505.1 Triticum aestivum | reverse complement strand
ATATCTCACCAAGATGGATCATACAACGGACCAAGAATAATCCACCTTGGTCGTAGAACCTCTCTCTTGTTGTTGGTCAAAGTGATGTCCGTCCATGCGACCCCGGAGATGGGCTAGCTTGCCAATAATCACGCAAGTAGCTAGTCCCCGAAGACAACCACTGCATGCGTGTGGCCCAAAATATGTATGGAGAGGTGTGTTTTTGAGTAACAATGAACAACTTTGATGTGGCACCGTGATTTCAAACTAGAAATTCCCACACTGAGTGAGGGTTAGGTTGACGATGCATATGTATGTTAGACCACACTTCAAGCCAACGACGGGGATTCATATATGCATGCATGCGTGCATAGTAAATGCGCTCAAACTTAATTAGATCTAAATCTCACCATGACCTATACTACGATAACACTAACCAAATGAAGAATCCTCCATGGTAACCTATCTTGTTGTTGGTCAAGGTAATCATGGATGTCCACGCGGGCCCACGAATATATAGGCTTGTCGCCGATAACCACGCGAGGGAGTGTATCGTTCGAAGGCAACCACTACATGCATATGTATGGAGGTGATGAGTGCATGCATGTTTGAATACACAACATTGATCTGGCACGTGTGTCAAAAATCGTACACTAGCTCCCCACACGGAGCGAGATCGGTTCATGATGGTGTCGTTGTACTAGCCACTTTGACTCGATGGGAGGGATTCATGCGTACACATGCATATGTGTGTGCTCAAAGTGTATCATGCATGTCATCCCAGAGCAAAAATAATATATAATCCCCTCCTAAGTCAAATTAACCTCTCTTGTTGTCAGGCAAAAAGAAGTGATGGACCAAGCGGGCCTGATGTCTACTACACAACCTTCTTCTTGTAGACGTTGTTGGGCCTCCAAGTGCAGAGGTTTGTAGGACAGTAGCAAATTTCCCTCAAGTGGATGACCTAAGGTTTATCAATCCGTGGGAGGCGTAGGATGAAGATGGTCTCTCTCAAACAACCATGCAACGAAATAACAAAGAGTCTCTTGTGTCCCCAACACACCCAATACAATGGTAAATTGTATAGGTGCACTAGTTCGGCGAAGAGATGGTGATACAAGTGCAATATGGATGGTAGATATAGGTTTTTGTAATCTGAAAATATAAAAACAGCAAGGTAACTAATGATAAAAGTGAGCGTAAACGGTATTGCAATGCTAGGAAACAAGGCCTAGGGTTCATACTTTCACTAGTGCAAGTTCTCTCAACAATAATAACATAATTGGATCATATAACTATCCCTCAACATGCAACAAAGAGTCACTCCAAAGTCACTAATAGCGGAGAACAAACGAAGAGATTATGGTAGGGTACGAAACCACCTCAAAGTTATTCTTTCCAATCAATCCGTTGGGCTATTCCTATAAGTGTCACAAACAGCCCTAGAGTTTGTACTAGAATAACACCTTAAGACACAAATCAACCAAAACCCTAATGTCACCTAGATACTCCAATGTCACCTCAAGTATCCGTGGGTATAATTATACGATATGCATCACACAATCTCAGATTCATCTATTCAACCAACACATAGAACCTCAAAGAGTGCCCCAAAGTTTATACCGGAGAGTCAAGACGAAAACGTGTGCCAACCCCTATGCATAGGTTCATGGGCGGAACCCGTAAGTTGATCACCAAAACATACATCAAGTGAATCACGTGATATCCCATTGTCACCACAGATACGCACGGCAAGACATACATCAAGTGTTCTCAAATCATTAAAGACTCAATCCGATAAGATTACTTCAAGGGGAAAACTCAATCCATTACAAGAGAGTAGAGGGGGAGAAGCAACATAAGATCCAACTATAATAGCAAAGCTCGTGATACATCAAGATCGTGCCAAATCAAGAACACGAGAGAGAGAGAGAGAGAGAGATCAAACACATAGCTACTGGTACATACCCTCAGCCCCGAGGGTGAACTACTCCCTCCTCGTCATGGAGAGCGCCGGGATGATGAAGATGGCCACCGGTGAGGGTTCCCCCCTCCGGCAGGGAGCCGGAACAGGGTCCCGATTGGGTTTTGGTGGCTACAGAGGCTTGCGGCGGCGGAACTCCCGATCTATTCTGTTCCCCGATTGTTTTAGGGTATATGGATATATATATAGGCGGAAGAAATACGTTAGGGGAGCCACGAGGGGCCCACGAGGGTGGAGGGCGCGTCCAGGGGGTGGGCGCGCCCCCCTGCCTCGTGCCTTCCTCGTTGCTTTCTTGACGTGGACTCCAAGTCTCCCGGGTTGCTTTCTTTGCAAAAATAACTTCTCCAGAAGGTTTCATTCCGTTTCGACTCCGTTTGATATTCCTTTTCTTCGAAACACTGAAACAAGGGATAGTCCCAAAAATAATATAAAATTGCATAGTAAAGCCCATAAAACATCCAAGATGGATAATATAATAGCATGAATACTTCATAAATTATAGATACGTTGGAGACGTATCAGGGCCCACAGATGGAAAGCATCGATATTGCTGATAACCGCTTGAGTGGGTACGAGAGGACAACCACCACCGCTTTGCATGTGGGCCATGTTGGGGAACGTAGCAGAAATTCAAAATTTTCTACGCATCACCAAGATCAATCTATGGAGTAATCTAGCAACGAGGGGAAGGGGAGTGCATCTACATACCATTGTAGATCGTGATGCGGAAGCGTTGCAAGAACGCGGATGAAGGAGTCGTACTCGTAGCGATTCAGATCGCGGTTGATTCCGACCTAAGCGCCGAACCACGGCGCCTCCGCGTTCAACACACGTGCAGCCCGGTGACGTCTCCCACGCCTTGATCCAGCAAGGAGAGAGGGGGAGGTTGGGGAAGACTCCGTTCAGCAGCAGCACAACGGCATGGTGGTGATGGAGGAGTGTGGCACTCCAGCAGGGCTTCGCCAAGCACTGCGAGAGACGAGGAGGGAGAGGGGTAGGGCTGCGCCAAGAGAGAGATGTTCTCATGTCTATGGCAGCCCCAAAACCCCCACTATATATAGGGGAGGGGGAGGGGCTGCGCCCCCATCTAGGGTTCACCCCCCAAGGGGTGCGGCCAGCCCTAGATGGGACTTGGAGGGGCGGCCAAGGGGGGAGAGAGGGGGGCGCACCACTAGGTGGGCCTTAGGCCCATCTGAGCCTAGGGTTTCCCCCTTCCCCCCTTCCCTGCGCCTTGGGCCCCTTGTGGGAGGCGCACCAGCCCACCTAGGGGCTGGTCCCTTCCCACACTTGGCCCACGCAGCCCTCTGGGGCCGGTGGCCCCACCTGGTGGACCCCCAGGACCCTCCCGGTGGTCCCCGTACGTTACCGATAGCACCCGAAACTTTTTCGGTGACCAAAACAGGACTTCCCATATATAAATCTTTACCTCCGGACCATTCCGGAACTCCTCGTGACGTCCAGGATCTCATCCGGGACTCCGAACAACATTCGGTGACCATGTATATCTATTCCCTACAACCCTAGCATCATCGAACCTTAAGTGTGTAGACCCTACGGGTTCGGGAACCATGCAGACATGACCGAGACGTTCTCCGGTCAATAACCAACAGCGGGATCTGGATACCCATGTTGGCTCCCACATGTTCCACGATGATCTCATCGGGTGAACCACGATGTCGGGGATTCAATCAATCCCGTATACAATTCCCTTTGTCTACCGGTATAGTACTTGCCCGAGATTCGATCGTCGGTATCCCGATACCTTGTTCAATCTCGTTACCGGCAAGTCTCTTTACTCGTTCCGTAACACATCATCCCGTGATCAACTCCTTGGTCACATTGTGCACATTATGATAATGTTCTACCGAGTGGGCCCAGAGATACCTCTCCGTTTACACGGAGTGACAAATCCCAGTCTCGATTCGTGCCAACCCAACAGACACTTTCAGAGATACCTGTAGTGCACCTTTATAGCCACCCAGTTACGTTATGACGTTTGGTACACCCAAAGCATTCCTACGGTATCCGGGAGTTGCACAATCTCATGGTCTAAGGAAATGATACTTGACATTAGAAAAGCTCTTAGCAAACGAACTACACGATCTTGTGCTAGGCTTAAGATTGGGTCTTGTCCATCACATCATTCTCCTAATGATGTGATCCCGTTATCAACGATATCCAATGTCCATGGTCAGGAAACCGTAACCACCTATTGATCAACGAGCTAGTCAACTAGAGGCTTACTAGGGACATGGTGTTGTCTATGTATCCACACATGTATCTGAGTTTCCTATCAATACAATTTTAGCATGGATAATAAACGATTATCATGAACAAGGAAATATTATAATAACCAATTTATTATTGCCTCTAGGGCATATTTCTAACAGTCTCCCACTTGCACTAGAGTCAATAATCTAGTTCACATCGCCATGTGATTAATACCCAAGTGTTTACCAGAGTCAATAATCTAGTTCACATCACCATGTGATTGTAATGAATCCAACACCCATGGGGTTTGTTCATATCTCTCTTGTGAGAGAGGTTATTAGTCAACGGGTCTGAACCTTTCAGATCCGTGTGTGCTTTACGAATATCTATGTCATCTTGTAGATGTAGCTACCACGCGCTACTTGGAGCTATTCCAAATAACTGCTCTACTATACGAATCCGGTTTACTACTCAGAGTCATCCGGATTAGTGTCAAAGTTTGCACCGACGTAACCCTTTACGATGAACTCCTTTTCCACCTCCATAATCGAGAAAATTCCTTAGTCCACTAGATACTAAGGATAAGTTCGACCGCTGTCATGTGATCCATTCCCGGATCACTATTGTACCCCTTGACTAACTCATGGCAAGGCACACTTCATGTGTGGTACACAGCATAGCATACTGTAGAGCCTACGTCTAAAGCATAGGCGACGACCTTCGTCCTTTCTCTCTCTTCTGCTGTGGTCAGGTCTTGAGTCTTACTCAATACTCACACCTTGTAACACAACCAAGAACTCCTTCTTTGCTGATCTATTTTGAACTCCTTCAAAAACTTGTCACGGTATGTATTCATTTGAAAGTACTATTAAGCGGTTTTTGATCTATCCTTATAGAGCTTGATGCTCAACGTTCAAGTAGCTTAATCCAGGTTTTCCATTGAAAAACACCTTTCAAATAACCCTGTATGCTTTCCAGAAATTCTACATCATTTCTGATCAACAATATGTTAACAACATATACTCATCAAAAATTCTATAGTGCTCCCACTCACTTCTTTGGAAATACAAGTTTCTCATAAACTTTGTATAAACCCAAAATCTTTGATCATCTCATCAAAGCGTACATTCCAACTCCGAGATGCTTACTCCAGTCCTTAGAAGGATTGCTGGAGCATTGCATACTTGTTAGCATCTTTCAGGATTGACAAAACCTTCTGGTTGTATCACATACAACCTTTCCTCAAGAAAATCGTCGAGGAAACAATGTTTTGACATCCTATCTACAAGATTTCATAAATAATGCAGTAACTGCTAATACAATTCCAACAGACTCTTAGCATCGCTATGAGTGAGAAAATCTCATCGTAGTCAACTCCTTGAACTTGTCGGAAAACATCTTAACGACAAGCCGAGCTTTCTTAATGGTGACACTTACCATCATTGTCTGTCTTCCTTTTAAAATCCATCTGCACCCAACAGCCTTACGACCATCAAGTATTTCTTCCAAAGTCTATACTTTGCTTTTATACATGGATCCTCTCTCGGATTTCATGGCCTCGAGCCATTCGTCGGAATCTGGGCCCACCATCACTTCTCCATAGCTCGTAGGTTCATTGTTGTCTAGCAACATGACTTCCAAGACAGGATTACGTACCACTCGAAGTAGTACGCATCCTTATCGACCTACGAGGTTTGGTAGTGACTTGATCCGAAGTTTCATGATCACTATCATAAGCTTCCACTTCAATTGGTGTAGGTGCCACAGGAACAACTTCTTGTGCCCTGCTACACACTAGTTGAAGTGACGGTTCAATAACCTCATCAAGTCTCTACCATCCTCCCACTCAATTCTTTCGAGAGAAACTTTTCCTCGAGAAAGGACTCGTTTCTAGAAGCAATTACTTTTGCTTCCAGATCTGAAATAGGAGGTATACCCAACTGCTTTGGGTATTCTATGAAGATGCATTTATCTGCTTTGGGTTCGAGCTTATTAGCCTGAAACTTTTTCACATAAGCATCGCAGCCCCAAACTTTTAAGAAACGACAACTTAGGTTTCTCTAAACGGTGTCGTCTCAACAGAATTGCGTGGTGCCCCTTTTAAAGTGAATGTGGTTGTCTCTAATGCCTAACCCATAAACGATAGTGGTAATTCGATAAGAGACATCATGGTATGCACCATATCCAATAGGGTGCAGTTATGATATTCGGACACACCATCACACTGTGGTGTTCCAGGCGGTATTAATTGTGAAACACTTTCCACAATGTCTTAATAGTGTGCCAAACTCGTAACTCAGATATCTCTATGATCATATCATAGACATTTTATCCTCTTGTCACAACGATCTTCAACTTCACTCTGAAATTACTTGAACCTTTCAATAATTCAGACTTGTGTTTCATCAAGTAAATATTCTCAGCATCTACTCAGATCATCTGTGAAGTAAGAACATATCGATATCCACTGCGTGCCTCAGCACTCATTGGACTGCACACATCAAATGTATTACTTCCAACAAGTTGCTCTCTTGTTCCATCTTACTGAAAACGAGGCCTTTCAGTCATCTTGCCCATGTGGTATGATTTGCATGTCTCAAGTGAGTCCAAACGATCCATCTGCATGGAGTTTCTTCATGCATATATACCAATAGACATGGTTTGCATGTCTCAATCTTTTCAAAAACGAGTGAGTCCAAAGATCCATCTACATGGAGCTTCTTCATGCGTTCTATACCAATATGACTCAAATGGCAGTGCCACAAGTATGTGGTACTATCATTACTATTTTATATCTTTTGGCACGAACATGTGTATCACTGCGATCGAGATTCATTTTAGGTGCAAGACCATTGAAGGTATTATTCAAATAAACAGAGTAACCATTATTCTCCTTAAATGAATAACCGTATTGCGATAAACATAATCCAATCATGTTTATGCTCAACGCAAACACCAAATAACAATTATTTAGGTTTAACACCAATCTCGATGGTAGAGGGAGCATGCGATGCTTGATCACATCAACCTTGGAAACACTTCCAACACATATCGTCATCTCACCTTTAGCTAGTCTCCGTTTATTCCGTAGCTTTTATTTCGAGTTACTAACACTTAGCAACCGAACCGGTATCTAATACCCTGGTGCTGCTAGGAGTACTGGTAAAGTACACATTCATATAATGTATATCCAATATACTTCTGTCGACCTTGCCTACCTTCTCATCTACCAAGTATCTAGGGTAGTTCTGCTTCAGTGACCGTTCCCCTCATTACAGAAGCACTTAGTCTCGGGTTTGGGTTCAACCTTGGGATTCTTCACTAGAGCAGCAAATGATTTGTTGCTTCATGAAGTATCCCTTTTGCCCTTGCCCTTCTAGAAACTAGTGGTTTTACTAACCATCAACAATTGATGCTCCTATTTGATTTCTACTTTCACGGTGTCAAACATCGCGAATAGCTCAAGGATCATCATATCTATCCCTGATATGTTATAGTTCATCACGAAGCTCTAATAGCTTGGTGGCAGTGACTATGGAGAACCATCACTGTCTCATCTGGAAGATTAACTCCCACTCGATTCAAGCGATTGTGGTACTCAGACAATCTGAGCACATGCTCAACGATTGAGCTTTTCTCCCTTAGTTTGCAGGCTTAAGAAACTTGTCAGAGGTCTCATACCTCTTGACGTGGGCACTAGTCTGAAATCCCAATTTCAGTCTTCGGAACATCTCATATGTTCTGCGACGTTTCAAAACTGTCTTTGGTGCCACAATTCTAAACCGTTAGCATTACGCACTGAACTATCACGCAGTCATCAAAACGTGTATGTCAGATGTTTCGCAACATCTACAGACGACGCTGAGGTTCAGCACACCGAGCGGTGCATTAAGGACATAAGCCTTCTGTGCAGCAATGAGGACAATCCTCAGTTCACGGACCCAGTCCGCATAATTGCTACTATCAACTTTCAACTAAATTTTCTCTAGGAACATATCTTAAACAGTAGAACTAAAGCGTAAGCTATGACATAATTTGCAAAGACCTTTTGACTATGTTCATGATAATTAAGTTTATCTGATTATTTAATGAACTCCCACTCAGATAGACATCCCTCTAGTCATCTAAGTGATACATGATCCGAGTCAAACTAGGCCGTGTCCGATCATCACGTGAGACGGACTAGTCATCATCGGTGAACATCTCCATGTTGATCGCATCTACTATACGACTCATGTTCGACCTTTCGATCTCTTGTGTTCCGAGGCCATGTCTGTACATGCTAGGCTCGTCAAGTCAACCTAAGTGTTTCGCATGTGTTCCGAGGCCATGTCTGTACATGCTAGGCTCGTCAACACCCGTTGTATTCGAACGTTAGAATCTATCACACCCGATCATCACGTGGTGCTTCGAAACAACGAACCTTCGCAACGGTGCACAGTTAGGGGGAACACGTCTCTTGAAATTTTAGTGAGGGATCATCTTATTTATGCTACCGTCGTTCTAAGCAAATAAGATGTAAACATGATAAACATCACATGCAAATCATAAAGTGACGTGATATGGCCAATATCATCTTGCGCCTTAGATCTCCATCTTCGAGGCGCGACATGATCACCTTCGTCACTGGCATGACACCATGATCTCCATCATCATGATCTCCATCATCGTGTCTTCATGAAGTTGTCTCGCCAACTATTACTTCTACTACTATGGCTAACGGTTAGCAATAAAGTAAAGTAATTACATGGCGTTTTCATTGACACGCAGGTCATACAATAAATTAAGACAACTCCTATGGCTCCTGCCGGTTGTCATACTCATCGACATGCAAGTCGTGATTCCTATTACAAGAACATGATCAATCTCATACATCACATATATCATTCATCACATCCTTTTGGCCATATCACATCACATAGCATACCCTGCAAAAACAAGTTAGACGTCCTCTAATTGTTGTTGCATGTTTTACGTGGCTGCTATGGGATTCTAGCAAGAACGTTTCTTACCTACGCAAAAGCCACAACGTGATATGCCAATTTCTATTTACCCTTCATAAGGACCCTTTTCATCAAATCCGATCCGACTAAAGTGGGAGAGACAGACACCCGCTAGCCACCTTATGCAACTAATGCATGTCAGTCGGTGGAACCTGTCTCACGTAAGTGTACGTGTAAGGTCGGTCCGGGCCGCTTCATCCCACGATGCCGCCGAATCAAGATAAGACTAGTAACGGCAAGTAAATTGACAAAATCGACGCCCACAACTACTTTGTGTTCTACTCGTGCATAGAAACTACGCATAGACCTAGCTCATGATGCCACTGTCTCATCTGTGGAGTAATCTAGCAACGAGGGGAAGGGGAGTGCATCTACATACCATTGTAGATCATGATGCGGAAGCGTTGCAAGAACGCGGATGAAGGAGTCGTACTCTTAGCGATTCAGATCGCGGTTGATTCCGATCTAAGCGCCGAACCACGGCGCCTCCGCGTTCAACACACGTGCAACCCGGTGACGTCTCCCACGCCTTGATCCAGCAAGGAGAGAGGGAGAGGTTGGGGAAGACTCCGTCCAGCAGCAGCACAACGGCAAGGTGGTGATGGAGGAGCGTGGCACTCCAGCAGGGCTTCGCCAAGCACTCCGAGAGACGAGGAGGGAGAGGGGTAGGGCTGTGCCAAGAGAGAGATGTTCTCATGTCTATGGCAGCCCCAAAAACCCCACTATATATAGGGGAGGGGGAGGGGCTGCGCCCCCATCTAGGGTTCCCCCCCAAGGGGTGCGGCCAGCCCTAGATGGGACTTGGAGGGGCGGCCAAGGGGGGAGAGAGGGGGGCGCACCACTAGGTGGGCCTTAGGCCCATCTGAGCCTAGGGTTTCCCCCTTCCCCCCTTCCCTGCGCCTTGGGCCCCTTGTGGGAGGCGCACCAGCCCACCTAGGGGCTGGTCCCTTCCCACACTTGGCCCACGCAGCCCTCTGGGGCCGGTGGCCCCACCTGGTGGTCCCGGTACGTTACCGATAGCACCCGAAACTTTTCCGGTGACCAAAACAGGACTTCCCATATATAAATCTTTACCTCCGGACCATTTCGGAACTCCTCGTGACGTCCGGGATCTCATCCGGGACTCCGAACAACATTCGGTGACCACGTATATCTATTCCCTATAACCCTAGCGTCATCGAACCTTAAGTGTGTAGACCCTACGGGTTCGGGAACCATGCAGACATGACCGAGACGTTCTCCGGTCAATAACCAACAGCGGGATCTGGATACCCATGTTGGCTCCCACATGTTCCACGATGATCTCATCGGATGAACCACGATGTCGGGGATTCAATCAATCCCGTATGCAATTCCCTTTGTCTACCGGTATAGTACTTGCCCGAGATTCGATCGTCGGTATCCCGATACCTTGTTCAATCTCGTTACCGGCAAGTCTCTTTACTCGTTCCGTAACACATCATCCCGTGATCAACTCCTTGGTCACATTGTGCACATTATGATGATGTTCTACCGAGTGGGCCCAGAGATACCTCTCCGTTTACACGGAGTGACAAATCCCAGTCTCGATTCGTGCCAACCCAACAGACACTTTTGGAGATACCTGTAGTGCACCTTTATAGCCACCCAGTTACGTTGTGATGTTTGGTACACCCAAAGCATTCCTACGGTATCCGGGAGTTGCACAATCTCATGGTCTAAGGAAATGATACTTGACATTAGAAAAGCTCTTAGCAAACGAACTACACGATCTTGTGCTAGGCATAGGATTGGGTCTTGTCCATCACATCATTCTCCTAATGATGTGATCCCGTTATCAACGACATCCAATGTCCATGGTCAGGAAACCGTAACCATCTATTGATCAACGAGCTAGTCAACTAGAGGCTTACTAGGGACATGGTGTTGTCTATGTATCCACACATGTATCTGAGTTTCCTATCAATACAATTTTAGCATGGATAATAAACGATTATCATGAACAAGGAAATATAATAATAACCAATTTATTATTGCCTCTAGGGCATATTTCTAACAGGCCAAACATATATATGTTGAATACCCAAAATGCACAACTTTTATGTGCCACATGCCTCAAAAACCGTAAACCATGCACCCACACAGAGCGAGGTTCATATCAAGCGTACTACATATGATGGTCCCCTTCCCCCCTCTTCACCGCATACTATATGCTCATGCCGTAATATATGTAAAACCCAAAAGAATCCTCATCGATGGTGAAATTAATTAACCTCTCCGGATGTAGGTCAAAGTGATGCATGCATGCATCGACGATGGCCTCGTGGGCCCACAGATGAAAGCGTCACACGTGGGTGTCCTAGCTAGGATATATATGCATGTGACCCAAAAAGGTGTTGTGTGATGTTTGAATAACCAATTTCACAATTTTTGTGTGGCACGTGCCTTGGTAACCAAAAAGTCCCGACACTGAGTGAGGTGTACTTGTTCACGGACGCATACGTATAGTATATATGCTAGTCCCCTCCCACCTCTTCGACGCGTACTATATACCACCATAACACAAACAAAAAAGATTATACCTTGCTGGTCAAATTAACCTCACTGCCGGTTGTTCGTCAAAGTGATGGACGACGGCCTCACGGGCCCACAGAAAGCATCACACGTGAGTATCGAGTGTCGTGTAGGACAACCATCGACTGCATGTGGCCAAAAATATTTATGTATGAAAGGGTTGTGTAATGTTTTAAATAACGATTTCACGACTTTGATGTGGCACCAGCCTGCCTAACAAAACGGCCAACCCACACGGTGGCTCACAACTCGTAGTGTACTGCGAGCCACCCGCCACCCCCAGACGCACACACCCACACACACACACCGAGAATCCACCGCAACTACGATGCATGTTAAATTAATTATCCCGCGGTGAACATACATGTTACCAAAGGAGGGACGTTTTAATTTCAAAAAAACCACAGAGATCATTAAGACGTTTTAGTACATTGATTAATTGATTTTCTATGGGTATAATGTGCAAAAATCAAATTTGAGCTACATGCACACGTGACAGTGCACCTAAATGGATTGCGAAAACACATGTGTCTCACTGGGTGCAGTTTACTCCCGTGCAACAAATTTCAAATATTGAGAATCTTGATTTTTAAATTCTAGTACATCCAAAACTTATTTGAAGTTCATGAAACTTATCGTGTTGTCATATGGACACCAATACAAAGTGGCATTGTACTTTTTTTTTGTCAAATTTGAGACCAGCTTTGATGTAATCTTTATCTAATTACAGACGGAAGATTATTAATAATTGGGAACCAATATCCCAAACGGATTATTTATTCAAACCGTGAGCGTTAGACCAACAATGGATACGTGCCCTGCTTCGGTTAAGCAATAAAGCGGCAGCATTAATCATCCAAATAGAAAAGCAATATATGTGCCGCCGCGCGACACGTGTGGCGTGCGAGCAGGCATGAGTTGATGGGACGCATGCGAGCAGTCCGCCGCACAGGTAGACGGGGAGGCATGCGTGCAGGTGTGTGAATTGACGGAGGCGTGCTCGCTGCGCAGTGTCATCAGGAGGCGTGCAAGTAGCTGTGTGAAACTTTGGTAGGCATGCCAGCAGTCCGATGCGCAGGCTCACCGGGAGGCGAGCCATCGGTTTGACCGCCGCCCGCCTCTCTCCCACAACTCCCACTACTCCATATTAATGGTGCGCCCGAGCGGCTGCACCCCCCATCCTCGCTACGCACACACAATCCTCTCTCTCCGCTTGCAACCTCGACACCGCTCTCAGTCCTCAAAGCCGTCAATGTATGAGGATGCCGCCGAAGCGCCCCATCGGAGGGAGTGGCGACGTCGGGGCTGCTAAAGCACCGGAGCACGGCGTGGAGATGGAGACAGAGGTTGCCGTCACCGCCGGCGAGGTATCGCTGCACCCTGACGTCGTCGAGCTTCCATAGCCGGAGGCGGAGTTCCACACCGACTCCGACAACCACTCTGGCGACGACTCCGACGACCACTCCGGTGACGACTTCGACGACGACGGACAGCTGGTTAGTCATCTATATCCATTTATGTGTCAAATAGATCATAGGGTTTCTCTGGTTACTCCTGCCTCCCCCTTTTTGGAATAGAAATCTCGTGGTTATGTTCTCCCAATCCATGAAATCTGAGTAAGTTTTGTTAGATCCGTGTAGTGTATTGATTGTTTGAATGGTACATGTGATAAGTGATTAGTTGTTTCATCTGTGCAAATGATTTCTGCTAGTAATCCGACTAGGGTTAGTGTTCGTGCTAATAATTCCTAGACAGGACTTACAATTGATTTTGAATGACATACATATGTTTGTGACATTATTTTCTTCAAGATTGGTCTGTACATAGACGACTGTGCTTAAAAACCGAACCATAATCTCTGAATATGTATAAATAAATAGCCATAAATTCCTAATCCTACTTCACGGCATGTAATCAGTGATTTGATGCCAAATTTGTTTTACTATATGTGATGTCTAACGATGTGGACAGCGAGGATGAAGATGCCCAGTGGAGGTACAAGAGGCGAATCCTGAGGGAGCTTTATGCGGGAATGCATAACAGGCGTATTAGGACTTGGAACGACGGCTATGGATGCCCATTTTGCAACCACAAGATTCATGACGCGTATCTAGGTGTTCTTGCGCATGCAAGAGGACGGGCCGTTGGCTCCTTCAAGCAGAAGAATTCTCGCAGGGTGGCGCACGACCGCATGTGAGATGAGATGTGGGATGGATCAAACTATGTGCGCTTGAGTATGCTTAATGACGGTTGAACTATGTACTTATGGTTGAACTATGCTTATGTACGTGTACGCTTATTATCTATGTCTGAGTATGTTAAATATTTCGCCAAATTTTGGTAAAAATTACAACGGGGGACCAATAAACCAGGACGGAGGTAGTACGTCAATCGCACACGGTTCTCAAAATTGAAACCGTGTGCAATGACTATCATTTTGCCTGTTGCGTCAATCACACACGGTTCGCTCTAGCAAACCATCGCCCCCAAAATTCTTTGTGGGACAGAAAACCCTCACCACCCAATTCAAAAAAGAAAAAAGAAAACCCTCACCATCCCCACGTCACAAAAACCCTCACCCCGCCCGCCACCCGCCTCGGCCCCTCCGGTATGTTCCCCATTCACACCTGCACAAGCTCCTCCGCGTCTATGCCATGGCACCGCCTATCGCGGCGGTAAACACTAAGCACGATGCCTGCCGCCGCTGCCAGGCTGCCGGCAAAGCCCACCGCATTTCGCCACTTCCGCTTGCCACCGCCTATCGCCATCGACTTTCTCGATGCTGCTCGCGGTCGACCTAGCTCCGCTCGGTTGGGGAATCTGCCGTACTGAGGGTTCTTTCTCATGGACGACAAGGTAACTAATTTAACGAGATATTATCTCATCTCTTATCCCAGTTCATCTGCCTCCTTTAATCACCCGGCGGAAATCACCGTGAATTCATTTTTATTCGAGCTGATTTGAGGGTTTTCTTTCATTCATAGAATGTACAGTGCGCCGATACTTCAGGACTTGGCGACCGCCGCCAGAGATTCCATCTCATCGTACCAGATAACTTGAGGACGCGCGCGGTATGTTCAATCTCACCCTAAATCGGTTGGCATGGCCTACTTTCCTGAACATATTCTAAATATTGCTACATTTGGATAAAAGGTGCCACATGCACCATATACGTCAAAGGGGATTTTCCCCTCTTCTTTCTATATTAGGCAAATTAATGATGTATTGTTCTTTCGATTAGTCTCATATTTCCATGACATCATGTTTACCCTATCTGTTTAATTATAGACTTTTGTCCTTCGATTTCAACTGTTGTACAGTTCTTTCAATTTGGGCCCATATTTGCATGTTACCATATTTTCTTTAACAACCCTACCATTTTCTGTAGGACATCCCTCGCTAGGCAACAGATTATGTAGTGCACAATTTTTCCCTTTACATACATCAAGGCTTCACGAATGTCATACTGCGCACAAACCATGGATTTACAATCGTTGCTACTGTAAGACTTGATGAACGTGGTGACTACTATTTTGGCACTGGCTTTTGGAATGAAATTGCAAAGTTTTATGTACTGAAAGCTGGCACTAAAATTGCACTACACATAGAAGGGCCTGGTCATGAGATATATGCTAACTTCCCCGACAAGATCATCCGTCCAGACTTTGTTCGAAGTAAGTTTTCTTTTCAACTATCTACATATGGTGACTTACCCAGCAATGTCAAATGAATTGTGTAGTATTTAAGCAACCAATTGTTATTCCCTCATCTTACTATATTCCTACCTAATAACTTCTAGTTACCAATACACTTTTCTATTGCCCTGTTTTAACTAAATATTCCCTGTACTCCCATTTCTATCAGAAAGCGCCACTGACAAGGAGACTCCAGAGGTGGAGAACGGGGCTGCCAACAAGCGGAGGCGGGGCGAGCTAGAACCACAAGCGACTCCAGCAGGCCTAGACTTAATCAGCAGCCTCCCCGGTGATATGTTGAGAGTCATCATCTCCCTCCTCCCAACCAAATATGGGGCGCGGACAACCCTCCTTTCCCGGCGGTGGCGCCCCCTATGGAACTCCAGCCCTCTATACCTCATTGACACCCACGAGCTCTGCCATGGCTATCGCAAAACCTTGGATGTGTTCTCCAAGATCCTCGGTAGTCACCTGGGCCCAACCAAAGGCCTTAGAATGGGCAAGTTCCGTTCCAACGGCAAGGACCGAGCCAAGCTTGACGACTGGTTCCGATCCCCCGC
The DNA here is from genome assembly GCF_018294505.1 of Triticum aestivum. Taxonomy (NCBI): domain Eukaryota; kingdom Viridiplantae; phylum Streptophyta; class Magnoliopsida; order Poales; family Poaceae; genus Triticum; species Triticum aestivum. The sequence goes on along the minus strand of NC_057808.1, from coordinate 247,497,602 downwards.
CCTAGATCAGCTCGAGGAGCTCACTTTTGATGATGGGCATATGCGGTCGCTGGCAACATCCGCACTCCGCCTCGCGCCCGCGTTGCGCGTCACCAAGTTTAGGAACTGCCATTTCCCGCCCCTTAATGACGCGCCCGCTCTTATTCTACCACGACTGAAGCACCTTGAGCTCGTCGTCGTCTGCCTCTCAAAGGGTGACATGGAGCGCCTGCTCCGTGGCTGTACTGCACTCGAGTACCTTCGTCTTCAGGCGATCAATCGGTTGAGTACCTTCCACATCACCTCCATGACTCTCCGGACTATTTATGTGTGTTGCTGGTGCGGCAGGAAGACATCACAAAAGGTGGACTACGGTATGGTCATCTAGGACACACCTGCACTTGAGAGATTAATTGTAGTTGATCAAGAAGGTCCAACAAGAATCAATGTCATTTCTGTGCCGAAATTGACAGTGGTGGGCTACTCGTCTGACAAATACTCCGAACTTGTTATTGGATCCACACTCGTTCAGGTACAACAGCCGCCTTCTACCTCTCCTTCTACAAATTAACATTATTTCTAATTTTGAAGATGTTTGTTCGTCTGTCATTCAGTAAATGATTCCAACAAGCTTGACCTCGAAATTGGGCACAATGAAGGTCTTGGCACTAGAATCTATCGGGCCCGACCTGGAGCAAGTTGTCAGTTTCCTGAGATGCTTTCCGTGCCTGGAGAAGCTATATATCGAGGTGATGTTCCTTTCCTGTTAAATGTTAACCATAAGGGAGTTCAATTTGTGACACCTTTTTCCAAGTTTACAATGACAATGTACTACGATTTCTGAAGGTTCTTTTGGATGATTACAGTACATACATGCCCCCCCCCATATTGGTTGCTTCATCCATATGGTTACAATCAATAAGCATTTCTCCTTTGGATTCATCTGTACTAGTTTTCTTAGGGAACTTCTCATCCACTCCAACCTCTTATGAAGAAGGCTACATTTTTCTAGAATGTAATCAAATGCCCATGTTAATCATGTCAGATCGAAGATGGCATGTTAGTGCATTTTACAAATCCTGCAAACCAAATAGCTAGTCCTGTAGTAATGTTCAAAACTGCATGTAGGCACTAACACGTTTTCTTCTTTTGCAGATAAGATTAGGCCCAGTGGTGGATAATGTGATACAATATAACAATCACGTCGAATGCCTAGATCTGCATCTCTCATAAATTACTTTGAACTCCTACTGAGGGACCTTACCGGAGATTATATTCGCCAGGTTCTTTGTTCTCAGAGCAAGGGTGCTGAAGGAAATGAGGTTTGCCCTACATTTATTTCACAAAAATGAATGGTCTGTTGATCAGCGCTGGCGCCTGCGGCAGAATGGAGTAGGCTCCAAAAATGCTGAATTTCATTTTGGAACTTCAGATGACAGAGTAATCAGAAGTCATCGGGTCAACCCCATACATGACTTCTCAGTGGCTGACCCCTTTGCAAAAATTGTGAGGTTTCGAAGCCAGACTTAGAAGCGGTGATATTAGTTTGAACCTCTCTGGTATCCATGTTCAGCGCATCAGTGCGAGCGTTTGCAGCTGATGAGCTGAATTTCATTTCTAATATCAGTTTGAACCTTGTAGTCTTCGAATTTGAGCCATATAACTCTAGAATTTGAACCTTGTAACATTTCGAGCTTTTGTGGTACAATCGTTGAAATGGCATCGTATGAGACTGGTATATTGCTAGCACTATTTTGACCTTAATATGCAATGGTCTTAGATTTTATTAACCATTCTCGAATCAGTTTACCTTGTCGATCTCACAGCACACGATCTGTATAGCTAACTTGACTGCGATCTTTGACATTATTACACACAGTTGGTTTCTTCCACCATGTGCACTGTAGAGCGCAGAATTAATTATCACACTCGAGTGTCCACGCCTGGGATGCGGTGTTGTCAAGCGTGCACTGGATTCTGGAATCCTCCGCTATGAACGCCGTGACAAGACATGACGATTACAGGCCGGCCGGCCCCCATTCATTATTACAGCAGCCATTTAACCTACCCTTGTGTCTCTTCAACCTTTCGATCGCGCCCCAGAATTGCAAGAAGCACACCCACCACGAGAAATTCTTAGAGGGTATCCTGCGCGGCTCCAATGGCGCTCCGAGCGGCTGCCGACGACGAGCAGCAGTTCACCATGTGTGCCGTGGTGGACACCCACAGAAGGTTCATGGACCTCTCGGTGGTGTACACCAACGACCCGGTCTGGGCGGAGCACTCCATCCACATCATGGAGCTGTTGCTTGCTGAGGAGAAGTACAAGGTGGCCAGGTTCGACCTCGAGTACACCCGCGCTCGTGCCGGGTCTCGTCCCAAGGTCGCCGTCGCCCAGATGTGCGTGCGCCACCACGTCCTCGTCTACCACTACTGCCTGGCCACAAGGTCTTGCGAGCGTGTCGCCAGGTTTGTCAATAGCCCCCACTACATGTTCGCTACGGTGGACATCACCAATGATGTAAAGGCGCTCGAGAGTTCGGGCATCGCCTGCAACTAACTTGTCAACATCCAGGGCCAATACAAGATCTGGGGCAGCAAGGAGCATGAGAAGGACTCACTGGTTCACCTTGCCGAGGCCATCATCGACCCCTACTACAAAGACATGAAGGATTCGTGCAACAAGGACAAGCGTGCCTGGCACTTGGCCTGAATGGAGAAACTCGACAAAGCTCACGTCGTGTACGCGGCCAAGGAGGCGTACACGAGCTACGACATGTACCGGCGGATTGTCGACATGAGGAAGTCCCTCCTTCCCCAAAACGGCCAGGGATCCAGCCGGAAGCAGAGCAATGGCAAGCGTCGTCGCAACAATAAGTAGATGATTAGATCCTCGTTTCTCCTACTTTAGTATGCATGTAATTGCTTACTTTGGTGTGTCCAAATTTTATGTGTGTAGTCACTTGTGTAATTGTATGCTTAATTTGGTTACGCAATGCTATCTTTTTAAGTATATATGTTGATGCTCTGTAGATAGAGCGTAGATGGTGTGCGGACAAAGAAAATCACATCGCACACAGACTAAACAATGGAACCCGTCGGTGATGTTTTCATCAATCACTCACAATTGTATACCAGCAATCGTTTGCTCACAACACACACGTCTTATTAGCAGCAACCGTCTGTGTTCTTATCAGTCTTCAAACACATTTCTGATTACAGACCTATTTGCCGCGTATCACACACATCTTATTAAGTTGAACCGTTTCCGTTCTCATGTCACAACGCAAATAGTTCATCCGAGTGAACCGCATGCCGTATATCGCACACACCTTTGATCTGGCTGACCGTTTCATTTGTGTTGCCTAATCACAAACAGTTCATCCGAGTGAACCGTATGCTGTGTATCGCACACGCCTCCATCTGGCTGCCCATTTCTTTTGTTCCTCCTCATCGCAAACAGTTCATTGAACTGAACTGTATGCCCTTCATTGCACACGCAACTAAAACCTATGATGCATCCATCATCGCAAACGTTTTACACATTTCTGACGGTTTTCATACAGCACCATTTGCGATTATGGCATCGCACACAGTTTCTCGAAGGGTCTCTGATCGTAGCGTCGCGTTAGCAGCATCCTGCAGTAGTGCCTCAAGATGCATTCGCATCTTATTCTTCCAGTAGGGGTAGTCCGTCCCATCGAAGGTAGGACACCTAGCAGAGACCATGATCATACCTGCGGTCGACATAACTAAAACTCTAGGCGGTTAAACCAAAATCACACAAAACAAGGGAGTACCTTGCTCTGATACCAATTGAAAGTGTGTTAAGTCGACTAGAGGGGGGTGAATAGGCGATTTTTATGAATTCTTCACTGAGGAATTTCAGGGTGAGGAAATTCCTTAGCGAAGAACTACTTGCAGCGGAATAAGTACTCAGATGCAGTCATAACATAACATAAGCGTAGACATCATGATGAAATGAAAACAAACACAGAGTACAGAAAGCGTAAGCACAGGATAAAGACAAACAGACTGAAGAAATTGGACGGAGGAAATTGAGAAAATCTTCAGTCAAAGTCTTCAAACAGATATGAACAAGCACACAACACAGTAAAGAGGAAATGGAAGGGTTGAGGAAATAGAACCAGTAGGCTTGGTGAAGACAATGATTTGGTAGACCAGTTCCAACTGCTGTGACAGTTGTACATCTAGTTGGAGTGGCTAGGTATTTAAACCTAAGGACACACAGTCCCGGCCACACAGTCCTCACCGTATTCTCCTTGAGCTAAGGTCACACAGACCTCGCCCAATCACTCATAGTAAGTCTTCAGGTGACCTTCAAACCTTCACAAACTCGGTCACTCGGCGATCCACAATTTCCTCTTGGATGCTCTAGACCTTGACGCCTAACCGTCTGGAAGATGCACGGTCTTCAAAGGTAACAAGCGTCGGATCCACGCAGGATCAATCTTTTCAATGATGCTCAATCACTTTGGGTTTGTAGGTGTTTGGGTTTTCCTCACTTGATGATTTTCGCTCAAAGTCCTCGGAGGATGGGATGCTCTCAATGACAAGTGTCAGTTTCTCTCAGAGCAGCCAACCAGCTAGTGGTTGTAGGGGGCGGCTATTTATAGCCTAGGGAGCAGCCCGACATGATAAGACATAAATGCCCTTCAATGATATGACCGTTAGGTGGGTAGATATTTTGGGACAGCTGGCGCATAGCACAACAACGGTCGGAAATTTGAGTATCAAATTCCTCAGGGCTATCATGTTCCTCACTGTGTAGGCAATCCGCACTAGCAAATTCCTAACTCCTCAGTCAGAACAAATTCCTCAGAGAACAGAAGAAATTAACTGAACTGCATGAGATTTCCAATGGCTTCACTCAAAGGGAAGGGATTGGTAGGTGTAGGATTTGAGATGAGCATCACTTGGAAACTTTTCCTTAGTCTTTCCTCAACCCCCTTTAACAGTACGGTGTTTCCTGTGACTCAACAAAAAGAAAATGAAGCTACGAAAACAAAAGTCTTCACGCTTCATGTTCCTCGCATGAAATCCAACTCTTCACGGTCAAACCATTTTCTTCACTTTCATAGTCTTCAGAAAGTCTTTAGGAATCCAAAATGTTCAGTTGAAGACATTCATTTTTAGGGGTCGACTTTCTCTGTAAATATCAAACTCCTCATAGACTTATAGACCTGTATACACTCACAAACGCATTAGTCACTTAACCTATAAGTCTTCAATACATCAAAATCACTAAGGGCCACTAGATGCACTTACACTGCGCCATTGGTGTTGTTAGGTTTCTTATAACAAATTACTCACTCTGTTCAAAATATAGTGTATATTACTCTTTGAAAAAGTCAAACCACTTTAAGTTTGATCAAATTTGTAGAGAAATATATTAAATCCATAATATCAAACGGTACCATTAGATTCGAGTTTCCATATTTTTGTCTAATATTGTGACTATCGATATTTTTGGCTCCGGACCTGGTCAAAGTAGAAGGGATTTGATGTAACATCCCAAAATTATAAATTTTGGAATGTTATATTAAATAAATAATTGTGTTTGTTTGATTGTCTGTTTGTTTGTTTGTTTGTTGTGTGAAATTGAGTGGAAATTGAAACTTTTTGAAAGTTGAATGAGAGGGAATAAAATGACTTTCCCAAAACTTTCATCTTGCATGTTTGATCCTCGTGTATTCAAATTCATTTCATCACAAAACCCTAGAGTGAAGATAATATGACTTCTTCCATTTAAATAAATAAAAAGGGGTTTGAAAATGATTTGAATTCCATTTGAAATATTTCAAATTTAGAAACTTTAAGCAACTCAATGAGTTCATGAGGTAAGATAAAATGACTTCTTCAAATTTGAAGAAAGAGAGTTGGAAGTTTCAAAGAAATGATTTGAAAGTCACTTTGAAGTTATTTGAATTTCCGAATTTCAAATCCTCTTGGGAGTTATTTAGTTTTAATTCAAATTATTTTTCTCCAAAAAAATAAATAAATGGAAATAAGGGTAAAATGATTCCCTTCAATAGAAAATTAGGAGAAAATAAATTCTAAATCATTTTGGTATTTAAAAAAAGATTTGTATGGATTTTAAATGCACATCTAGCACTGTTTGACTTTTATGAATTTTTATAAAATTTATTTGAACTTGGAAAATAGTTCATCTTATTCTTGGTATTTTTGTAAGCATTTTGGTATATAATATGCCTATGTAGAATTTATAATTAATTTCCTTCTGTTGGAGTTTTCTTTCTGTTTAAAAAAAACGCACGCGCGCTCGAGCACACCGGCCCAGCCACAGGCCAGCGAGGCCATGGCCAGCCGCAGCGCTAGGGCAGCCAGCGGCCTGCCAGGCAAGCGCCAGGAGGCCAGCGCCCCAGCGCCGCACGCACCAGCCGCCCGCCCGTCCCTCGCTCGCTCTCTCCCACTGTCGCTGCTAGATGGCGCCCGCTCCCCAGGTCACCCCCAACCTCCCGCTCCTCCCGCTGGATGAGCACGCACACGCACTCCCGAACCCACCCATCGAAGCTCTCGGGATAGAGCTTATCCCGCTGCTCCCCGACGCCCTAGCCTCGCCTATAAAAAGCCCCAGACCCCCTCTCTCTATTCTGCCACTTCGCATTGTCCCTCGCTTCTCATAGCCGACGTACTACCGCTTTGGATCTCGCCAGAGCCGGAGGACCTCATCGTCGTTTTTGTCGCCCCTAGACCACCCCGACCTCCACTCTCTCTGTCAATATCCTTCTCTCGATCTACCGCATCTCGTTGACATTCTCCTTTCGCCCTAGGTTCGCCGGAGACGCCGTGTAGACGACCTGCTTCCTCGCCGGAGCACGGAGCCGCCGCCCTTCGCTCCGCCCGTCCAGCCCACCCCGACGTGCGCCATCACCACCACCGAACTGCCCACGTCGTGCCCGTCCCGTTCGTCTCCTTCCACGCCGCCGAGGAGCACCGCCGCCACCGCCCGTCCGCCGCCTGACGCCAACGCCGCCGCCCCCTGCTCGGCGTCATCGCTGCTGTAAGCCGAGCCTCCCGCCTCGTTCATTTAGTTTATTTTTCTTATAATTATTTATTTGGATTAGATCGGTTAACCGCGGTTTCAAATAAACCATGCGGTTTAGTTAAAAACCGGTCTCTGGTTTTCATTTTTTTTAGCCGCGGTAGCTGTTTTGCTTAGATAGCGGTCATTCGCCGAATAGCTTCCGCAGCGAACGCTGCTCGGCCAGTAGGAATCTGCCATGTGGTCGAGGACATGTTCGTAGTTTAGTTTATTTTCTGTTTCACCATCTAGTCCCTGGAATTAGTTGATTAGTCCCTGATTTTAGTTTAGCCACAACTTTTTAACCGTAGATCCAAACTCGATGAAACTGGCGGCAAATTCTTCATCATGATTAGCTCTATCCAGTGATATCATATTTGTAAACTTTTGTCAGATTCAAATTTATACTTTATTCAGATTTGAATTCAAACTTCAACTGGCCATATCTCCTAAACCGTAGCTCCGATGGAGTTGATTCTTTTTGCACTTTGTCACCGTAGCCAAATCCTATAACTTGGACCATTGTCACATTTTTTTCATGCAATTAGGATCTTTCCATGATAGTTTTATTACTATGCTTTATATGCACGATAGATCACATCACGGTTTTGCACCCTGTGTCACTTAGTGTTTTGCACCTAGAATTTTGCATGCAATTGAAGTGTGTTGGATTTTCATTTGGGTTTTACCGAACTTTATGTCGCATATTATTTTGAATCTTTGTAGTGACTGCTTATGTATGTTATTTTACTTTGACGATAGACTGTCCGGAGTGCGAAGCCGAGTACTATCGATCTCTAGAATTCAACTATCAGTATCAAGGCAAGTTCACATTTGACCATTCTTCCAATTACCTATGTTTATATTATGCACTTAGTCCTTTTATGGTAGGATTGCATGGTAGGACTTATTGTTGCCAGATGGCTATGCCGTTACCTAGTAGTTCATTTGAGGTAGGTCTGATCTATACATCCTTGTCATCACAGTGTAAGTTTATTTTTGCCTCGCTAAATGTAGACGTGGTTTTGGGAAGCAAACATGGTGAGACATGAGTGACAAAGTAGTAAGCAGGACCAAGACTTGTAAATGAACTACCTGGGCGGTATTTGGTTTGAATGGTGGCGAAGTACAGTGGGAGCATGCATGGTTAATCCATGGTGGTGCACCACTAGTGGTCGGCAGCCCAGGCTCAAAGAGATCAATCATATTCTCATGTCTAGAAGCTTACGTGTGCAGCCACGAGCCAATATGGGCTCTGGCTTAGTTGAGTAGTTAGTGTGACCCCTTCCGGGACGGGCTAGCAGATGTAGAATGAGTAGGTGTACCGGCCTATCCGTGGGTTAAGGGGAAATACTTTCGAAAGACTATGTCTCGGTCATCCTGTTCTCAAACACCAGGCAGTGCGAGAATTTCAAGGGAGGCAATCGAGTCTTGTGGGGAAAAGTGCGCAAACCTCTACAGAGTGTTAAAACCTAATCGATTAGCCGTGTCCCCGGTTACGGACAACTTAAGCATCTAGTAGTGAAAATGCAGGGAGATCTTCTCACCTTTAATTAAACAGTTGGGTTTTAAATGAAACTTTGGGAATGGATTGAGTTGGGTTTACCAACTCATCCTATGCTATACAGTAGTGGTAGAATAATATCTTTTATTCTAGGGAAAAACTAGCTTTATGCAAAACCAAACTTAGAGCTTTCCACCAGCCAAATTGCATGTACAAATAGGTTCATTATTCTTATGATGTGACTTGCCAGTACATTCAATGTACTGACCTACATGGCTGCAACGTCTTATGTTGCAGGAATTTCTACGACGAGTAAGAGTTACGTTGTAGGGTTACGGTCTACACTCAACTTGCCGTTGGCGTTGATGGGACTCCACACCCTTATGTTTGTTTCCGCTGAGACTTGTGAGGTATATATCAGTTTTACGTTATTTATACATGTGATTGCACTTTGATATATACATTGATGTACTGTGTGTGTGCCAGCATACCGATCCAGGGATGGCACGGATACACAGAGGCTTGACCGTTTGAGGTCGGGTCGCTACAGAGATGGTTTCAGAGCACATGTTGACTGTAGGACGTGACCCGAGAAACTGAAAAGCCCTTAGGAAAGGATTTCTCTAAAACTTTATTTTCAAAAAGATCCTTTACCTCTCTTCTTTTTCGAGCTTTATCAAATCTTTCCTTTTACCCCAAATAGTTAGACAATACCCTTTTTCCCTTTGACCACACGGAGGATCAACTGATGAGACCACTCCGAGAAGGACAAGGTATCAGACTTCACCATACACTAGAAGAATTAATGCTACGACAGTCGAAGACTCGAAGAATATGAAGACACAGAAGAATTCCAAGATTTATATGACCTTTAGAAGACCAAACCCTTGTTGTGTACTCATGTTAGATGTGATGATTTGTGAGCTGTCATATTTTGTGTGTGTTTTCTGACAGCAACAAATAAAACCATTTACAAAACTATATTGTTTGTATTGTGTGTATCTCTCTCTATCCCTCTCCCGTATCTCATCCCAAAACCCTTGGACCCAATAGATGATGAATGAAGATGGGCTTGTATTCTCTAGACCGATCACTCAGTGGGAGGCAGAGCTATGGATTCAAAACATGGAGAATCACTTCGGGAGCAATTTAGTTGCAAGGAAGTATGAGGTTCAATACGCTCTTCAGTACTTTACAAAAGGTGCTGCAACCTGGTGGAAAATGCATCAAGCCATACAAGGATGTAATGGAGCAAAAACTTGGGAGGAATTGAAGAAGACTCTGTTGGGATCCCGTCTTATCCGGAAGCATGTTGATAACCCGATGAAGAAACATTGTGCCTGCAAGATATGCGGAGAAATAGGACACACCCATGAAGAACACAAGGATGGATGCCATCATTGTGAAGGAAATCACCGAGCTGAAGAATGCCCAACTAGGCAGGTTACTTGTTTCTTGTGTGAAGGAACTACGCACTACCCTGCCCAGTGTCATATTTACCCCAAGGTACAAGAAATTACCAAGCAGCAGAAGGAAGCAATGAAAGAAGCCCTCAGGGAAAGTTTAAAAGAACCGGTGATGAAAGAAGATGTTGACGACCCTGATGGAGAAAGCCTAAACAGATTTTACTCCAATGCTTGCTATTCATGTGGAGAAGAAGGACATTTTTCACAGTATTGCATGAAGGAAAACCAAGAGTATCTGGGAGACTTCCCGATAGAAGAAGTGGAGTTTGATCCACATGAGATAGAAGAATTGATCGAAACAAAGAAGTCCAGGAAGAGAAAGAGCACGTGTCCCCAGAACAACCCAATTTCTGCAGAAAAGGACCTAAGTCATATCACTTGTTACAGATGCAAGGATTTAGGTCATTATGCTAGCAAATGCCCAGCAAGGAAGCCAAGAACCCAAGGAGCCAAGATAACCACCAGGAAGCCCCTAGATTTGTCTGACGTCATTTGTTTATGCTGCAAAGGAGTAGGACATTTTGCCAGAGAATGTTCAGACCCGAGGAAAGCTTGAGCTGAATAGTTGAGATCTTGATATTGAAATAAAGCATGTAATAAATGTGGAACACACTTTTATTTTCATTGTGGATGTTGAGTTGAGTTACCGAATGGAAATTGTAATAGCTCGTGAAGCAATAAAAGTTGATATGTTTGGAATCTCATATGAGGTGTCATGAGTTGTTGATGATTTTGAGTGCCTCTCTCACTATCTCGCCTAGACTTAAGCCTTGAACCCATGGACAAGCTGACCCAAACCTTTCCCGAAAAAATAACCACATTTCACCCAAGGAAATACATACAGTATCCTGAGTACCCCTTCTATCTTATGCCTGTAGATGACAACCCTTTACGAGTCTTTTTTGAAGGGCCCAGAAACGATCATGACCCTGACAAGTGATCAGGATTACCCGAAGATCCTGAAGGACATGATGAAGCATATTCATCTTGAAGGAGATGCAGTTTACAAAGGTTATCCTTTCATGGAGAATGGAGTTGAACTTTGGTACGTGGAGGTACACCTCCACCGTGTGAAGGGAGTTTGCCCAAAGACTATGGGGCAATACTTTTTCATTTCTCGAGTACCACGAGCAACATTCTTCGACTCTGTTCGTGAAGCTGCTATGGAAGCCATACATCAGATTGGAGAAATACTAGAAGCAAGACTCCATCACACTCAGGAATACCTGAGGGAAGTGCATGCAGAGATGATGCAGATGAAACTCATGGCCACCATGATGAAACAAAAGGCCGATGATTTCAAGGATCACATCGCACGATTCTAGTGGGACTGAAGCATCTTCAAGTAGGGCAAATGAATAAAGATGGAAGTAATGCTTGACCATACCAAACTATGTGGATGGCAACATTTGTAATAAAATACTTTTGGAACCTGAGTTTTGAGTAGTGGTTAAGGATGTAATAAAGGATTTGATATGAAGAGAAATATGAATTATGGATGAACCAGTACATTTTGTTTTAATGGTAAAACCCTGTGTGAACACTAGACCGATGGAAAGGAAAATGTTGTTCCATAGGTGCAGTTTGGACAAAATAAGTTGGAGTTTTGTTTTAGTTATGATGGTTACCCCAAGAGTATGAGGGAATGAAGTACTATTGGATTTAAAGGAGATGAAATGTTGGAATAAGGAACAATAGTAACTCCAAGGATGAGTTAAAGATATACAAGTGTTGAAGTGGGTCATAACCCACAGGACTTGGATTTAAAAAGAAGCAAGCACAGCCTTGTTGCAGGAAGAATTCTGGAAGAAGCTGTGATTTCATCAGCAGACGTTCCATAGGAGGTTACGTAAACCTAAGAGTTGTGAAGAAACGATAGAGGGTTTTGTTTGGCTTGCAGAACCATTGGATTTACCCGAACCCAGTTCGTGGAGAAGAGAAGTTCTGCGATGCTTGTGAGGATGCCCAAGTGTTAGAATACGTGATTCCCTATCTGCGTATGTGATAATGGTTCAAGTACGGGATGGATTGGCCCCCATACCGGAGACTTCTATCATGAGCTATCATATGTTGATGGAAAATCAGAGAGCCTTAAAACCCTAGGAGAGTGTCGACCCGACAAACCAAAAGCCTTAGAATGGCAGGACGATGAAAACCATGTACAGGCACCCGTTGCCAATCGTAGGTTATACGGTGGGATTCAACCCAGAACCATTTCCTGCAGGAGGAACCATTAATTGTCGACCACCATGAGATTTTCGATAGTTATTTAGCATTGGCGACAGCCTGACAGCTAAGAAGCCCCAGTCCCAGAAGGATCTTATTTTGACGCAAGGACTCAAGACTTTGGGGAAAAGGTTATGTCGTTACCGGAATGGCACCAATGAGGGAGTTATCCCGGAGAATATGAGAAGACTGACACCGTCAACCCAATGGATGGGTACATGAGCTTTGTTGGAACCATAACCATGTTTCTAAGGGTGGTAGCACCCCATACCTTGTGTTGTTGAATGGATTTTCAAGGAGACCCCCAAAACTAACCTTCTTTCTAGCCTCTCCGAATCTCGGGGACGAGATTCATTTTAAGGGTGGTAGTTTGTAACATCCCAAAATTCTAAATTTTGGAATGTTATATTAAATAAATAATTGTGTTTGTTTGTTTGTTGTGTGAAATTGAGTGGAAATTGAAACTTTTTGAAAGTTGAATGAGAGGGAATAAAATGACTTTCCCAAAACTTTCATCTTGCATGTTTGATCCTCGTGTATTCATATTCATTTCATCACAAAACCCTAGAGTGAAGATAATATGACTTCTTCCATTTAAATAAATAAAAAGGGGTTTGAAAATGATTTGAATTCCATTTGAAATATTTCAAATTTAGAAACTTTAAGCAACTCAATGAGTTCATGAGGGAAGATAAAATGACTTCTTCAAATTTGAACAAAGAGAGTTGGAAGTTTCAAAGAAATGATTTGAAAGTCACTTTGAAGTTATTTGAATTTCCAAATTTCAAATCCTCCTGGGAGTTATTTAATTTTAATTCAAATTATTTTTCTCCAAACAAATAAATAAATGGAAATAAGGGTAAAATGATTCCCTTCAATAGAAAATTAGGAGAAAATAAATTCTAAATCATTTTGGTATTTAAAAAAAAGATTTGTATGGATTTTAAATGCAAATCTAGCACTGTTTGACTTTTATGAATTTTTATAAAATTTATTTGAACTTGGAAAATAGTTCATCTTATTCTTGGTATTTTTTTGAGCATTTTGGTATATAATATGCCTATGTAGAATTTATAATTAATTTCCTTCTGTTGGAGTTTTCTTTCTGTTTAAAAAAAACGCACGCGCGCTCGAGCACACCGGCCCAGCCACAGGCCAGCGAGGCCATGGCCAGCCGCAGCGCTAGGGCAGCCAGCGGCCTGCCAGGCAAGCGCCAGGAGGCCAGCGCCACAGCGCCGCACGCACGAGCCGCCCGCCCGTCCCTCGCTCGCTCTCTCCCACTGTCGATGCCAGATGGGGCCCCGCTTCCCAGGTCACCCCCAACCTCCCGCTCCTCACGCTGGATGAGCACGCACACGCACTCCCGAACCCGCCCGCCGAAGCTCTCGGGATAGAGCTTATCCCGTTGCTCCCCGACGCCCTAGCCTCGCCTATAAAAAGCCCCAGACCCCCTCTCTCTATTCTGCCACTTCGCATTGTCCCTCGCTTCTCATAGCCGACGTACTGCCGCTTTGGATCTCGCCGGAGCCGGAGGACCTCATCGTTATTTTTGTCGCCCGTAGACCACCCCGGCATCCACTCTCTCTGTCAATATCCTTCTCTCGATCTACCGCATCTCGTTGACATTCTCCTTTTTCCCTAGGTTCGCCGGAGACGCCGTGCAGACGACCTGCGTCCTCGCCGGAGCACGAAGCCGCCGCCCTTCGCTCCGCCCGTCCAGCCCACCCCGACGTGCGCCGTCACCACCACCGAACCGCCCATGTCGTGCCCGTCCCGTTCGTCTCCTTCCCTGCCGCCACCACCGCCACCGCCTGACGCCAACGCCGCCGCCCCCTGCTCGTCGTCATCGCCGCTGTAAGCCGAGCCTCCCGCCTCGTTCGTTTAGTTTATTTTTCTTATTATTATTTATTTGGATTAGATCGGTTAACCGCGGTTTCAAATAAACCGTGCGGTTTAGTTAAAAACCGGTCTCCGGTTTTCATTTTTTTTAGCCGCGGTAGCTATTTTGCTTAGATAGCGGTCATTCGCCGAATAGCTTCCGCAGCGAACGCTGCTCGGCCAGTAGGAATCTGCCATGTGGTCGAGGACCTGTTCATAGTTTAGTTTATTTTCTGTTTCACCATCTAGTCCCTGGAATTAGTTGATTAGTCCCTGATTTTAGTTTAGCCACAACTTTTTAACCGTAGATCCAAACTCGATGAAACCGGCGGCAAATTCTTCATCATGATTAGCTCTATCCAGTGATATCATATTTGTAAACTTTTGTCAGATTCAAATTTATACTTTATTCAGATTTGAATTCAAACTTCAACTGGCCATATCTCCTAAACCGTAGCTCCGATGGAGTTGATTCTTTTTGCACTTTGTCACTGTAGCCAAATCCTATAACTTGGACCATTGTCACATTTTTTTCATGCAATTAGGATCTTTCCATGATAGTTTTATTACTATGCTTTATATGCACGATAGATCACATCACGGTTTTGCACCTTGCGTCACTTAGTGTTTTGCACCTAGAATTTTGCATGCAATTGAACTGTGTTGGATTTTAATTTGGGTTTTACCGAACTTTCTGTCGCATATTATTTTGAATCTCTGTAGTGATTGCCTATGTATGTTATTTTACTTTGACGATAGACTGTCCGGAGTGCGAAGCCGAGTACTATCGATCTCTAGAATTCAACTATCAGTATCAAGGCAAGTTCATATTTGACCATTCTTCCAATTACCTATGTTTATATTATGCACTTAATCCTTTTGTGGTAGGATTGCATGGTAGGACTTATTGTTGCCAGATGGCTATGCCGTTACCTAGTAGTTCATTTGAGGTAGGTCTGATCTATACATCCTTGTCACCACCGTGTAAGTTTATTTTTGCCTCGCTAAATGTAGACGTGGTTTGGGAAGAGAACATGGTGAGACATAAGTGACAAAGTAGTAAGCAGGACCAAGACTTGTAAATGAACTACCTGGGCGGTATTTGGTTTTGAATGGTGGCGAAGTACAGCGGGAGCATGCATGGTTAATCCATGGTGGTGCACCACTAGTGGTCGGCCGCCCAGGCTCAAAGAGATCAATCATATTCTCATGTCTAGAAGCTTACGTGTGCAGCCACAAGCCAATATGGGCTCTGGCTTAGTTGAGTAGTTAGTGTGACCCCTTCCGGGATGGGCTAGCAGATGTAGAATGAGTAGGTGTACCGGCCTATCCGTGGGTTAAGGGGAAATACTTTCGAAAGACTATGTCTCGGTCATCCTGTTCTCAAACACCAGGCAGTGCGAGAATTTCAAGGGAGGCGATCGAGTCTTGTGGGGAAAAGTGCGCAAACCTTTACAGAGTGTTAAAACCTAATCGATTAGCCGTGTCCCCGGTTACGGACAACTTAAGCATCTAGTAGTGAAAATGCAGGGAGATCTTCTCACCTTTAATTAAACAGTTGGGTTTTAAATGAAACTTTGGGAATGGATTGAGT
The DNA here is from genome assembly GCF_018294505.1 of Triticum aestivum. Taxonomy (NCBI): domain Eukaryota; kingdom Viridiplantae; phylum Streptophyta; class Magnoliopsida; order Poales; family Poaceae; genus Triticum; species Triticum aestivum. The sequence goes on along the minus strand of NC_057808.1, from coordinate 247,481,889 downwards.
TGGGTTTACCAACTCATCCAATGCTATACAGTAGTGGTAGAATAATATCTTTTATTCTAGGGAAAAACTAGCTTTATGCAAAACCAAACTTAGAGCTTTCCACCAGCCAAATTGCATGTACAAATAGGTTCATTATTCTTATGATGTGACTTGCCAGTACATTCAATGTACTGACCTACATGGCTGCAACGTCTTATGTTGCAGGAATTTTTTCTACGACGAGTAAGAGTTACGTTGTAGGGTTACGGTCTACACTCAACTTGCCGTTGGCGTTGATGGGACTCCACACCCTTATGTTTGTTTCCGCTGAGACTTATGAGGTATATATGAGTTTTACGTCATTTATACATGTGATTGCACTTTGATATATACATTGATGTACTGTGTGTGCCAGCATACCGATCCAGGGATGGCACGGATACACAGATGCTTGACCGTTTGAGGTCGGGTCGCTACATTTGACTCTTAAAAAAATAATACCCCTCATATATATTTTGGAATTGATGGAATATTTAGTTTGGCGAGTAGGGAGATGATGGATCGTGTTTTATTTTTATTTATAATGTGGTGATTTGGTGGCCCTTTCGCGATGTGATTCTATGTTATCCACCTCATAAAAGCGATGTGATATACAAAGGTGGTTGCATGTACTGTATTTGGTGACCCGGTGAAAATCAGATGACCTAGTTTTAATCGGAGACCTCAGTTAATTGTGAGGTCTTAAAAGTTAGGAAGCATAGTGTATAGTAATATTAAAAAAAGAAAATGTTTGTGTCACAAGCTTGTTTCAGAGGAACAGGTTAGTAAAAATGTTGTCACACATTTAGTATATGTTGCTATGTAAATAAAAGCATAGTTGGACAATATTTTATAAAAAAATGTAAGACGTTTAGGTTTAAAAAGTACATTAATTATCCTATCTAATCGAAAAAATCTTTTATTTTTTGACACACACACGCATAGGGTCGACCGGTCGAGGAAACGAGTGGTCAGGGTTTTGTCCTTCCTCGCCAAGGTCGAGTGAGGTCTCCAACTCTCCATTACATACTTCCCCACCCATCCACCAAAGGCGCAGAGAGGGGAGAAGAAGAAGAAGAAGAAGCGGAGGGGGAGGAAGATGCCTTGCCTGAACGTGTCGACGAACGTGAACCTGGAGGGGGTGGACACCTCCGCCGTCCTCGCCGACGCCTCCAGCACCGTCGCAACCATCATCGGCAAGCCGGAGGCCGTACGCTCCTTACCCCATCTCCCCCCTTTCCTCAACATCCCGCCTCGCCTAGGCGTTCGTATCTCCTTATCGATCCATATAGGCGTGGCCGTCCCCTGGATTCCATCCGTCTCTTAGGTCTGGCCCTTCAATCTGTTAGGGTTTTGGGGGGTCGATTCGATGCTGGGGGTTTGTTCCCCTTCCTTTGGTCCGCTATTCATGTCTGCTTTGCCCTGGAAGATCTTTGTCCCGCGACTGCTGAAATTGCGGACACGGGGTTTTGATCTGTAGGTTTGTATGACATTTTCATGCGTGGAGCAAGTTCGAGGTTGTGATCTGGGGTTATGTCCAGTTTAGGACTGTGCTTCTTACGGTCATCTGTTTGTTTTGTTGAACCAAATAAATTTTGTAGTTCATGTTGTTTATCAATTGGCATGCACGCGGAAATTGAAAGCTTGGACTAAACCCGAATGGAACCAAGGTTCAGTTTGTTGCTGTTTGGTGGTCAAGTCGTTGTCTTCTCGTTTTGGATATGTTCTTCAGGGTTAGTAAGGATGTTTGATGTGCTGTTACTTGCTGTGATATGAATATGCTGAAACTTGAAATACATGTTACTTGGTAAAGAGGTGAAATAGAACCAACCTGTCTTTCGTACAACAACAAATCAGATAACAAACATGGGCCGACATCTTCAACCATTACAAATTTCTCTGTAAACATAGTGTACGATGTCTGGAAAACTTCAATAGTACCATGAAGCTTATGTGTAGCTTTCTCTCAAAAGAATTTTGAAACCTTCATATTTCCCATTTTTCTTGGTCATTGTGGCACCAGAGGAATTGATTAGGAGGCTATGATTATTGTCTATGGCAAGGCTAGAGTGAACATGCTGTTTTCACAGTTTATTTTGCTTTGGGAGGCAATATCTGCAACTCTTTCCAGAAATACATGTTGACTTGCTCTGCTTGTCTTTCCTATGTAGAGGTACAAGATATGGCTGTTTTCTGCGTGTTCTTCTATAAATACTAATTCAGAACCCCATATATCAGAAAATTATAAAATATGCGCAGTACCATTAATCTTTTGTAAATCTGGACAGCTCATGTTTTACTCTAGGCGCTTCCCTATGCCACAAATATCACACCTACCACCTTTAAGAACTTTATTTGCTTATGTTTTTTACAGAAATGCAGGCCATTTCCTTGTTTCTCAAGTTTTTCTGTTCTAAATATACTGGGGTATTATTTTGGAAAGCTAATTGTACTTAGATTAGTTGTTTTTAAGTATAGCAATACGTTAGTATTAGTAAGAAATGGCTCCAATAGCTACTTTTGTTGTTATATCAGACATATTTAAGATCAAAATGAAGCGTACCGAGTTGCTCTGGAGATTTGGAGATATGATATGATGCAGAATATACAATGTCAGACACATGAACTGCTGAAAACTTAAGGCTGTGACAGTTTTCTGTTTTTCAGCTGACCAAGTAGTGGTATACCAAAGTTCTTCCTCACCGCCTTTTTCATTCAGATACTAACTTGAGTGCTTCCGACAGTATGTGATGGTTGTTCTCAAGGGTTCAGTGCCCATGGCATTTGGAGGTACCCAGGAGCCTGCAGCCTACGGCGAGCTGGTTTCCATCGGAGGGCTGAACGCTGATGTGAACAAGAAGCTGAGCGCCGGCATTGCTTCCATCCTGGAGTCAAAGCTGTCCATCCCCAAGTCCCGCTTCTACCTCAAGTTCCACGATTCAAAGGCAAGCAGACATTATTTGCTGTCGACCGCTCATTCATGGGTCTTCATCAGGCATCATCATGTTCTCATTGCAATTCTGCTGTTTGTTAGGCCCATCCTGCACAAGAACATGCTCAATGTTTGCATGCTTTGCATCAAGAGTAGATCATGTAAATGTCCATCTGTCGTTTGAACTCGTAGTCGTCGTGTTAGCTTCCACAGTGGCTTCCTTTCTATACTAGTAGATGCTAATTATGTGAACTCTAATTGATCTTTTTTCGTTACCATGCAGCGCTCAGACTTTGGATGGAATGGATCCACCTTTTAGACGCATCATATGGCATGGAGCCTTGCATGAACTCCAGAGTTCCTAATATTCTGTCCATTGCCTATTTAAGGAGAAACTGCTGCAGTAAGACATCGTGTCAGTTTAATGGCCAGTGTTTATGAGTGCCGGAGTACTTGTGTGATCTAGTTGGTTTGGTTTCGGACTTGCCATGGCAAGGGAATGTTGCAACTGCTTGGTTCGATTCGTAATCATGAACCCTTTGTGGTGTCCTGTGTTTGTCCAACTGTGCTGGTTGTTGAGTTCCAGTGATTTGCTGCATGAACTAAAAATTTAGGAGTTGCGTTAGGTGCACCCTGCAACTGTGGAGTACATGCCCTTGGAGGAAATAGGCTCTGTTTTTCGTCGACTGAGCTGCTTTTGATATGCAAATTTGCTTGATGGGTGTTTGTTTTCCTTTAAAGAGGTTGCACGCTGCAAAACATATACCCCAATTTGAGACAAAAATGGGAAGGCGATCATGGCCGAGGACCAAATATGTCATCTTTACGTATCTCTATTCCTGGTCTGCATCACTACACACAACCTCTAGAAAGGAATTCTTTTCTCCTCTCCTCTGCCCCTGTTGGATAGGAGGTGCTTGTTGTGCCCTTGTGTATAGCTGTGTTAGGGCATCTTCAACACTGACCCGTAAACCGAACATCGTATCAGTCTGCGGTCACGGATGCGGGCCAGTCATCCAAAGCTAGCAGCATACATTTCAAACCGGGTTTTAACTAACCGGATGAATTTCGTCAAACACGACGTAATTCATCAAAATTCAGATAAAAATAGCACAAATCATCCATAAGTAACATGCAAATATGTCTAGTACAAACAATAGTTCCAATTCAACCGGGTGTTCGACAAGTTTTTCATGGATAGATCAAATTTAGTGATACTAACTCCAGTTCCGGCACATGTTGTCCCACACATATTGTCCCTTGAGATTCATCCAACAATGCATGTGTGTGAATGGTCTGCCTTTTGGCCTGTAGTACACCACGGCAGCGCGTGCAAGCTACACAACGTATAGAGCAACAATGAGTGAATGAATGAACCAATCAACATGTAGAGCAAGAAAATCAAAACTTACAATCTCCATGGCGGTCGCGTGCAATGACCACATTGCCTCCAATCAACTGCGCCACAATACCTTATGACGGAGTTCTGGATGGTGTATCATTGATAGGCTAATGACTTCACATTGCGTTCATGGATGATGTGTATGTCGTAGGGCACAATGTGCTTCCATGCATGAAACGAACCATGCACGTGCTGCCAAAAGAACCCCCTTCTACTCGTACCTATGAAGTCCACAGATACGTCTAAACCATAGATCGCACAATGACTCATTCACCATGTCGAGTACCCCCGCCATCCTTCTTACTCTAAAAAATGACATGGAGTTCGAAAATAAGCTCAATGGCATTTGACCAAACACCTGTCAGGCGTGGTGTCAACGATGGTTGTCTTCATCGATAGGGGGACAGAGGTACATGGCTACGAATAGATCCTGGGTGGACGGCGCCGTAGTACAAGGCGAGCGGGCTCGTGGGTGGTAGTTGCGGACGTCCGGTAATCCCTGTGTGGCAGTCGGAGAGGTACAGCGGTGGCGTCAGAGGAGGAGGACGCAGATGCAAAGCAAGGGGGTAGTGGTGGGGTGGAAGAGAATGAGACCGAGAGAGGGGTTTCAGTGGGTCAGGGATGTCGGAGTCCTGTGTGGCAGTGGTCCAGACTCCCTCAACGCCCCTTAGTTTGCTTCCAATTTGAGGGGAAAATCACGTCTGGACCGGTCGACAGACTGATACAGGCCCACGTTGGATGGCAAAACACATCCAGACCGCGCGGTCCGGACGGATGCTGGCAGTTTGAGGGTCCAGTCTGAAGATGCCCTTAGGGCTAGTGTTTCCCTAGTGAAGTTTGGCATTCTAGCATCGGGGAGCATGCTGCCGGCGTTCTCAAGCGGCATTTTCGAGTGCGGGTCCGTCCCTTTTGATTTTATTAGTTTTTATAGGTCTTTGCTTTCCTTAGATTTTGTTTTCCTGGTGGCATTGACGAAGTGATGAAGATGATGGTGTGCTGTAACAAAGGTCTCTCTGTCACCTCCATACCTCGACGGCGTCCGGTTTGGCGTTAGAGAAGGGCATGTGAAGGTAGGTGTTGTTGAACTTTGTTGGTTCTCTTTAAATCTTGACAGTTGACGTGTCAATTAAGAGAAACAGTTGGTTGGCTCTTGATATGGCGACTTGGACCCCATCTTTCGATTTGTTTTGCAACATGGCTTGCTTCATCCAACCCTCTAGACGGTTGTTCAAAGATTGTAAATCTGCATTGCGTAGGTTAATGCCAGAACTAATGTTCTTCATCGTTTATTTGCAGGGATGATTATTGTCTCTTCAAAGACTGACATGACGACAATGTTTACGGTGTCTTTTTTCCTATTGTTGATTCAGTGCATATTTTTGACGAATGGCGTACAATCAAAGAAGAAGAAAACCAACTTTGTTTTCGTTGTAATTTTATTTTAATTGTTCGTCATTTTGTGTCTTGATGTATTCCAGTTGTATGGACCGTTGTTTTTCTTGACAATTACTATTAAAAGTACCATCTTTACCTACCGGAGGGGTAAGTTGACCAGTCTTGTATTTCACCAGCAATCTGAAACTGATCCCTGGTCTAGCCAAACTACTTATCAGCGTTTACAAATTCAGCTTGAATTTATCCACCAGTTCAGGTCAAATTAGGAGACAGAAATGTCAACGCGGAGGGGGGGAGAGAGAGAGAGAGAGAGACGAGGCTGACCGTTGACGGTTGACCTTTGCTTGTTAACAGAGAGGGAAACGCGCGCCATCGTTCATCGCTCCTAAACATTCTTCTCTCCCAGATACGGTGGCATCCACCGACGCCATGGCCGCGGCTTCTCCTCCCCTCCTCCCCGTCTCCGTCCTCCCGGCGGCCACCGCCGCGACCGCCACCATCGTCCTCCCCGTTCCGGACACCTCCTCGGCGGCCGACCAGCGCGCCTACCTCGCCCGCCTCCTCGACTCCGCCAAGCGCTCCCTCTCCGGCGCGCGCCCGTGGGCGGAGCTCCTCCACCGCGCGGCGCTCAGCCGCCCGGACTCCCTCGCCGACGCCACCGCCCGCGTCCGCAGGAACCTCGCCTACTTCCGCGTCAACTACGCCCTCCTCGTCGCGCTCTCCCTCGCCGCCTCCCTCCTCGCGCACCCGTTCGCGCTCGCCGCCCTGCTCGCGCTCCTCGCCGCCTGGTGCGCGCTCTACCTCCTCCGCCCCGCCGACGCGCCCCCGCTCGCGGCCTTTGGGAAGACCTTCTCCGAGAGGGAGACGCTGGGCGGGCTCCTGGCGGCGTCGGCGTTCGTCGTCTTCGTGACCTCCGTCGGGTCCATCGTCTTCTCCGCCCTCGCGGCCGGCGCCGCGCTCGCCTGCGCGCACGGCGCGTTCCGGGTGCCCGAGGAACAGCTCTTCCTCGACGACGACCTGCAGCCTGGCGCTGGAGGAAGAGCGGGCTCCTCCGTCGACCTGCTCTCCTTCTTCACCAACGCCGCCGGAGGAGGAGGCGGGCGCGGCTGAGGCGCCCCACGTCATTCCGTCGACTGATTCATTCTTGAGAAATACTTCATCGGTTCTAAATTACTTGTCGAAGGAATTGATGTATCTAGACGTATTTTAATTCTAGATACATCTAACTTTATCCTTTTGCGACAACTAATTCCGAACCGAGCGAGCATACGAGACACCATATGTGTTGCTAGTTAGCTACACCTACGTACACTAAATGAATTTTTTAATTACATTTAGGATTTTATACGATTCAAAAGATTTTTATAGGAAATTTGGAGAAACAAAATATTTATGAATTATTTCTCTGTGGATTGTTTGATACCTAGAATTGAATTATATATGATATTTTTCTAAGAATTTATTTGCATTGTGTTTCTAGGAAATGTTTCATCTATTCAAAACTCATGAAATGAATTATTGGTTTCTCATATGGTGTAAGGGCATCCAACGGTGACGCTCAAACCGCCCGCATATGTTGAGAGTGCACTGTTCGGAACACGAAAGCAGTTCAACACGGTCCTATATCGATCAGCAGAGCAGTCTAAACGTGTTTTCTTTCGCAACCCGGAGAGAAATGTGAAGGGCTTTGTGGGTGATCGGACAACTGCCACACCCTGCCCACCCAAACCCGCTCCCTCGCCTTTCTCGCGCTTTCTATCCCACGCGGTGCGCCGCTTACCGCGTCACATTCATGTCAGCCCAGAGCATGCAACAGTCGGCATTGATGCCCGCGATTTGACAGAGCGGGAGGGCAGCGCAGATGGACGCGAACTATCACTGTCGGCATTGAACCGGCGCACCGGCCAAGAGAGCGCCGCCCGCTGCTCGCCCGGCTGAACACGCCTCCTCGCCGCATTTAAACGGTAACAGACTGCCCACCTTCCTCCATTAAGACCCGCACTTGTGCTGAGAAAATTACTCCGGCCACACGTCCGTTTGCGAGCCACCCGTCATTAAACAGAAAGACTGTTGGCTCCACCCCCCACCCCCCGCTATTTAAATGATGGCAGATGTCGGGTGAAAATCGCATCACACTCCGCTCTTCTTCATTGCACACCATTTTCTCCACAAGCTCCATGGCATCCGACCAGCATGAAGCCGGTGTCTTGCCTGCTCGCATGCCATTGTCCTCCCCTTCCTCCCCCTCCGGCTGAAGCACATCACAGGGGTTCCACTCCGATGAGCGGCACTGCCATCGTCGACCCCTGCCTAGGCTTCACAGATGTGAGACCCTTTGCCACTCCGATAAGCGGCGCAGCCGAACATAGGGAAGATATGGGGAAAGAATATACCTCTGGGGCTCACGGCAGTCCGACGAGCGGGCTGTCAAACATGAAGAAGACAAAGGGATCCGCTGCGGGAATGGAGCTCCGTGCGGTCGGAGGTGCATATAGTTTTAGCTATTTTAGTTAAAATATGTCCAAAATGTAACGAATTTCGTATGGTCTATATGAAATTCACTGTGTTTACATGAATTTTATTCGGTTCGTTGAAAAAGTGTTTGCAATGTGTATGGATAGCGTCGGACGTCGTTCTCCCATGTCCGTGTCCGCGGACAGACACGGAAGAAAAATTTACGGGTCGATGTTGAAAATGCTCTAATCTACTACCCCTATAAAAGCACGAAAGGGCGGAGAACCAAATCATCCATCAAACCATGCTGATCTATGGTCCAAATCGGCTTGTGGCATTAAACATGTTTGACACTGTAATACCCACCACTGCCATTGGTTATAACCATGTTTGTTTAGCTCCTGCGGAAAAAAAAAAAGGCATCCCGATCCCCTCTGCATCGTCACGCCCGCCCACGATCTCCTATTACTCTCGCAAACCATTAGGTAGTTTCGCCCCCACCAGCCCCTTCCCGCACCACCACCCTTCTCTCCCGCTTGCGTGGTCTTTGCCCCGCCCAAACCTCCCACATGGTCTTCATGCTCATGGCCGCCGCCTGGCCCGCCTCTGGAAACCGGCACCATCACGCGGCCAAATCTTCGGCTCCATCCCCTGCATCGCTGCCTTGCTTTGCTCCAAGAACGGCGGCCCCATGTCCCTGCTAGCGTCCATGACTCAACACCCTACACCCTGTCACCGGAGTAGGAGAGGACTTGCTCGAACATGGCAATCCCGGGCCTGTGCCTGCACTCTACACCACCCCTCTGCTCCGGTCACTTCAGCAAGCGACGCCACGGACGGAACCGAGCAGGGGCTTCTCCATCGCGCTGACAAAAGAGAGGTGATCGTCGAGGAGTTCTTCTGACGCGCTGCACGTAGAAACAAATCAATGTAAGCATCAGACCCTCACATGTGCTTTCTGATGTCCAATTATTTGTGTTGTCGTCGGCGTATCCCGGTAAGATCAGCAATACGATGCATCCCATTCTTGGTTACGTTTCTTACTTCATCTGATAAGACCAGAGTAATTTATGAAATAAACTAACGCTTCTGCCGCACGGCGTTGACAGTTTTCAGAATCATGAAACAAATTAACGCTTTGTCTGTTCAATCCAAGTCGGGACGCGAGCCGCCACGCCGCCCGTGCATGTGCACTACGCACCGCGATTAGCCGCCTCTGAGCCTCGTGTAGCGCGCCGTCGTCATCAGCGGCGGCGCCAGGTGATCCCGACGGGAGTGGGAGGATCTACAGCGTCCGTCCTCACTGTTCTTGGTGCTTCTCTGGCGCTCAGTGTGGTCCTGTCCTGCGCGCTGTTCTACATCGTCGGCCAGAAAAGCGAGTCTGGTCCGTCCGGGAGAAGCAGGAAAAACCTACAGGCCAGAAAAACGAGCATACAACTTGTGATGCAATTTTGAGGTCTGTAGGTTTACGTGGTTCTGATCTGATTGTTGCATTTTTCGTTCTGTTTCTATTCTTCAGTGAAAGATCTAAATGTAATCTTTTATATGTCCTTCATGTTTTGTCCGACACAGCCTTGTTAGTATAATTGTTACGCCGTGTTGTGCCATAGTGATTTGTCTATAACTGAATTCAAAATGATCTCAAAGTTGGCAGGTGCGAGTGCCTGCGATATTCTCTGGTTGCAGTTTCTCCAACGCTGAATGTTTAGAGCATCTCTAACAGGCGCGGCAAAAGGCGCGCCCGCGTGGTAAAGTTTGGTTTTAGCGCGCACCGGCTGGTTCCGCGCGCTCCAGTGGTGGCGGGAACTTACCGCGCGCGGGAAACGTTTGCGCGCGCGGGAGAAAGCGGCACGCGGCGTGGTAGATTTGGCGTGCCGCTTCGCGCGCGCCTATAAAATCCCGGGCTCGCCACGCACCCTCCCCTCGCAACCTCGCCGCTTTCCGCGCCACCACCACGCCACCATGCCGCCGCGCCGCTGGGGTTCTTCGGGCTACCGCGGCATCCGCGAGCGCCCCAACGGCTGGTACTCCGCCGAGATCCGGTCCGGCAACGTCCGGCTCGGCCTCGGGTCGTTCCGGAGCACGTACAAGGTGGCACTTGGAGAGGCCCCAGTCGCAGATGAACTTCTGGGATGTCTTCACGCGTGAGCAGGCGCAGCGCGTCGCCCCTCCGCCGCGTCTCATCACCGACATGGACTGTGCCGACCATGCTCGGCGGCAGCGCCGCCTCCTCATCGCCGAGGAGGACGAGTGAGCCATGGCGGAGTGGCGCTGTCGCCACCCGGAGGACGTCGCCGACGAGCGTGCCTACTGGGCGGAGAGGACGGCAAGGCGCCGCGCGGAGCGGGCGGACCGGCATTGGCGAATGCGCAGTGCGATATCGTTGAAGCAGGTGGGAGGTCGATCTTCACGTCAGACGATGAACGTTGGGACGACATATGGCTCGATACCTCGGACAACACCGACGAGGATGATGATGGTGATGATGCTAGCGACTTGGGGTAGTTTCTATCTATGTATGCCGTAGTAGTTTCTATCTAGTTGCACCGTAGTTCTATCTATATATGCTTTCGAACTATCTATCTAGTTGCACCGATGTAAAATACCTTTGTATCTTTTTTATCTATGCAATTTAAAAAATATTGTAGAATGAGCGCGCGCTGCATTTTTATGCTGGAGCTGCGCGCGCTGCTTTTTAGCGAGGTTGCTGGAGCCAGCGCTGCGCGCCGCGCCAAACCAGGCGATGGACGCGTGGCAAAGCAGTTTTTAGCGCGCGGCGCGTTCGGCGCCTGTTAGAGATGCTCTTAGTCTCTTGAGACTCCAGATTGCCTTCACTTGGACGAACTTGAGCTAGCGGCTGTCGCAACATCGGTCGTCTCCTCCTATACCTGGCCATGGGAAGCCCGGCCTGGCCAGCCCGACCCGGCCCGAAAAAGCCCGACCCAGCCCGGCCCGACGCTGCTCCTGGGCCAGGCTCGGGCCTAGATTTTGAGCCCGATGGCCGAGCCAGGCCGGGCCCGTTGTTTTTGCACTTTTCTGAAGGTCGGGCCGGGCCGGCCGGAGCCCGATGGGCCTTTACGTGTTCGGGCCAGGCTCGGGCCCAGAAAACAAGCCCGATGGCCAGGCCGGGCCGGGCCTGGGCCTGGGTTTTCTGCGTCGGGCTTGGCTAGGCCCGGCCTGAGGTATGGCCAGGTATAGACTCCTCCCTTTCCAACCGTTGGTAATTTACGGATGCTTCCTGACTTCTATTATCAGTTTAAAAAATATGCAAGTATTCACTTGCAATGTTGGCCAGTTTAAATATGTCTGTTCAATACCCATTTATACTTCCACACGGTTTTAGACTCTTGATAAAATCACGTTAGCTGCAACGTGATTCTTTCTGTAGCTTGTCTTTCACACTTGGAAACAACAGAATAGAAAATAGAATTATGTGTTTTATACATTCAATTAACCTTTTTTGTCTTATTATCCTTTGTATTTAACCATTTGCAATTTTTTATTCTTGCATTGCTTCTGTTATAGTACTATTTCTGCTATATACTTTCAATTAACTGTTTCGAAATTATGAGCTTTCTATTATTTTTTAGTAGTCCATATTGTACCCATGGCATGTCGAGTGTACATGGCATGTGATAGAGATATATGGAAATTGCAATTCTTTAGTGTCATATATTTATAAAATCATGGTTCCCATGCCTGGTCAGGGTTGAGGCTCCTTCGAATTTTTTCTTCTCATATGTTAAAGCTTATATTGACAGTTGTGCTTTAAAACACAGATCAACAAGAATTATCCAAATGCACATCCATTTGCGTCAGGGGATTGTTCCTCGATTGAGGACCAAACGAACTCATCTGCCAATGGGAATGCAGAAAGTAGCCATACTCACAAAATTGAAAAGAAAAGTAGTCAACCATGGTATAGGAAGAAAGCAAAATTCCTCGCGAAACTTCGTGTCGCCCGACAACAAAAGAAGTCTAAAGTTCTAGGTAGTGTTAACCACGCCCAGGTAGCACGTTCAGATGCTTCTTCTTCAATAGGCCTGAACCGTCGATACCGAGGATGACCGCCGTGGTCGTCCATGAATCCTGAACCACAGTCACCGGGGATGGCTGCCAGTTTGGTATGGTGATCAAGGAGGTCCTTCGCAGGCAAGGCGCTCATGGGTAGTCCACCACTGGTGCCCTTGTGATTTGCTTCATTGGTATTTCGTAAGCAGAAGAACTGTTTTTACTATCATAATTTTCATCCTTGCCTGATTTTTTGAGCAGTACTTAAGCTTATATTCCGTCTGTACTCATGTTAATTGTGATGATATTAAGGTTGTGATAATGTACTTTTTTTTTTGAATATTTACTGTGGAGCAAGGACCACAACCCTTTATTAATAAATAAAAGAGTTAACCACTGTACGAGCAGAACAGTCAGTCTCAAGTCCAGAAGTTAGAAGGAACCTACATTATACCTACCTATATTTATATGAGGGTGTTGACACAAGCTAAGAGCTGTTGTTTGATACTATCTCTAGGCCTATGCGCTAGAAGATGAATATCATGTACAAATTTACATTTCCAGGTAGCAAAAGAAGCACGCTCTCCCCTGAAAGTTCTTCCATTCCTTAATATCCAAATGTTCCAAGCTGCCATGAGCATAAACTCAAAGAAGAAAGGATGCCCAAACCTTGATCTTGCTTGATATATGCATTGCTGGACATCAGAGCCATGGGTCCTGTCAATCTGAAGGTAATTCCAAACCCTGCGGCTAAAATTAATTACATTGAAAAAACAGATGGGTCCTATCTTCATGGACGTATGCGTTACATATAACACAGAGATTATCGTCACTTGGGGACCTCCGGTGCCTTCTCACTAGCATGTCTTTGGTGTTGAGCCTGTCAAAAAACAGTAACCACGCAAAAACCTTTATTTTCATTGTACATCTACTTTTCCATAACCATTTACATGATTGGATCATAGGAAGTTGAGGGTATAATGTACATTTTATCCCGCGGGCATATACTTCCTCCGTTCCTAAATATAAGTCTTTTTAGATATTTCAATATGGAGTACATACGGATGTATATAGACGTAGTTTAGACTATAGATTCACTCTCCATGTGTATATTTAGGAACAGAGGGAGTATATATATAAGTCGAAAGAACAATCAACAGCAGCGCAAGAACAATGAGAATAAACCCGGGAAGTTAAATTCAATGCCTTTGTACATTAAAAAGTTCTTTTTTCTTGATTATAGCTTTTCTAAAACTTCAAGTATAAATTTGTTTGTAATATTTTTGACTTCTATGATTGGACCATTTTATCTATATATGTGATTTTTCACGTGCAAGCTTACTAACTTGAAAACACGGTTTCAGACGTTCCATGCTATCTTGAAAAGTATGGTACCATGTCATATGATGAACGTTACCATGACTGTTTTTTCTTGTTGTCATCTTCTTACAGTACCATCGAGAACTGCCAATATATGATACGAGACATGCTGGCAAGGGGTATTTGATAGAAGTAGATGTATCTCTGAAAAGAGCATTAACCGAGCCGTGCATTGCACGTGCAAGCTTATTAGTCAATCAAAGTGCAAACAACCCATCTATAATTCGAATGAACATGACGTGTAATCGTAATTTTTTTAACACAGTATAGACGCAAGCGCTCATAACGCATATACTCACCCCTATAAACGCACGCACGCACACCTATCCCTATGAGCGAGGAATAATACTTGAACCTTGGTGGGTTCGTTATACCACTGTTCCTTTAACCATCCAACTGCAGGTTGGTTCGCGTGTAATTGTAATCCTCACTTATTCTATTCTTACTTTTAATCAAAGATGCACCTAATTTTGATTTGTTATACATTTACAAAATTCACTTTGGCACACGGGAGTATGCCGCCGTACCGCTCCATGCTCGAGCTAGCAAGATGGTGGCGTGGCGCCTGCTTGGCGTTACGGGGCCAGGGCGGCGCGCCGCTGTTTGCTCCTGCATGATGGATAGATATGCCACGCGCGCACGGCGCCTCGTCCTCTCGCCGTCGCCATCCATGACCCGCCGCTCCAGAGCTCCGTCCGTTCTCCCTCTCCACCGCAGTACGTGGTTTGGAGCCACGTATATATGGCCCACGCGCTCCCGCACCGGCCGCATCGGCGACAACCTGAATCAGTGAACACCAAGAACAAGAGAGGCGAGAGATGAAGGTGCTGGTCGCGCTGGACGACAGCGGCGGGAGCCACCACGCGCTAGACTGGGTGCTCCGCTGCCTCTTCCCCGCCGGCGACCAGCCGGCGACGGAGGAGGCCCGGCATGAGCTGGTGCTCGTCCACGCCCTGGAGCCGCTCCACCACGCCATGTGCCCGGTCGGCGGGCCAGGTGAGTGACGACCAGCATCACGGCACGCCTCGCGCGACGTTGCTGCACACCAGCGGCGCTGATATGAATATGATTGACCACGCATGCACGCAGGGTCCGCGGTGTACGGCGCGCCGGCGATCATGCAGTCGGTGCGAGCGGCGCGCAAGGAGAGCGCACGCAGCCTGCTCGACAGGGCCAAGCGGGTCTGTCACACAAGAGGGGTATGTGAGTCACGCCATCGGTGCGCGTGAGTGAGGTAATTAACCGATGATCAACTTAAACCGTGGCTGCTGCGCAGGTGAGCGCGGCGGCGGTGCTGGTGGAGGGGGAGTCCAGGGAGGCGCTGTGCCGCGCCGCGGAGGACGCGGGCGCCGGCGCCGGCCTGCTCGTCGTGGGCAGCCGCGGGCTCGGCGCCGTCGGGAGGTACGTACGTCTGCCCGTCTCACGAGTGATCGCAACTAGCTCTACCCATGCATGTGCTCATTCTTTTGGTTGCAGGGCGTTCCAGGGGAGCGTGAGCGACTACTGCGCGCACCACGCGAGCTGCCCGGTCATGGTTGTCCCGCCGCCGCCCGTCGATAAGGATGGTCAGCGGACGAGGTCATCTCCAATCAGATGCCAGTCACCATGTTTTCAACAGGGGTGCTTAATGGCCGAATGATCGTCGCGCGTTTGTCATCGGGGCTTTTCATTTCACTGCCCCGTATGCCTACGATCGATGTTCTAGCTTGGTGTCAACGGATCGAGTAGCGTTCACTAATAAAAAAATCACCATGATCAATGTCAACCCCGCTGCTACAGAGTACAGACACTATGAGAAAAACATTTGTTGTCTCGTGTTTCGCCGTAAGCCGAGTGTAATTTGTCGGCCGCTCGGCCTATATCAATGTAAACCGGGTACAAACCCTAAAACACACGCAAAGGAGGGGGCCTCGGCTTACAGCGCTGCACGGCGAAGGAGGGATCAGAAACTATTGATCATACTTCTGAATTTCTCCCAGCCTGCTTCTTCGTCATATCAATTTCAAACTGAGTTCAATACATTAGAAGCGGTTTCAGTAAACCTCACAGTCTCTTCCTAATGTGGATTAATCAAGAGTAGCAACATACTCCTTCAGGTATGGACAATCCCCAGATATACCAACCGACAAGGAAGAATGCTCCTGAACAGTAACTGTATGTCTGTATCCCTTTTTTTTAGGTAACCATGACTCGATTAACAATAAAGCGACTCCGGAAATTCGATGTGGCAATTGGCTGAACTGTATGTCCATCAATCAGCAACTGAACTACCGAAATTGCAGCCAACCACTGAAGGAAACGGAGGCTGAAGAGCCTTTCTGAAGGTGCTGTAGTGTTTCAGGCTAAAACATGGCAGTTTGTCAAAATAGACAGCTTTGTTCTTTTTTCTGTTGGTCGGAAAAGGCTTGGGTTGTTAGAGCTGTCTGCACACTTGTCTGTCAACTCAAGCAACCTAACAGAAAGCATTTCCTGCAGATAACAAAGGTTTCTGCAAGAAGTAACCGTTTGATAAGGACTTCACCTGTAACATCACATGGTTGAAATTATTGCCAGAAGAGAAAAAAAGTATGACCCTTTCTCACATGAAAGAAACTGAAGTTATAATGAATTTAGTTGTTCGCCTGTTCGAAGTCTGGCAAGACTTTGACGATATTTCTCAGGTTATTTTTAGATAAAATAAATGCAGCGAATGCAGACCAAAACACACGAATAAATTGTCCCGAATTTTTTTGTAAAAGCATGAATAGATCGTCGAAGTTCCCAACTCTCAAGCTATCACCATCCTTTTCCTTAAACCCACCTGCTAATGTTGCATTTTGCCAAGCCGAGTGCTCTCAGCTCTGAATTCTGTTTGATGAAAAGAGGTGCGCTGTTATTTTTTTTTTGGAAAAGGAGGCTTGCCCCCGGCCTCTGCATCGGAACGATGAAAAGAGGTGCACTGTTACTGGATCAATCCAAATGTTAGAATAAATCACTATCTAGGTGGCTGTAGAATCTTGTTCTTTCCGTCGTACCTTCCCTAGCTCGCCTTATATACTCGGTCCGAGTGGTTGGCATGGCCGAATAGGAGATGGTCTTCCTTATCTTTGCTGGACTTGCGGGGTCCGGATGCCGTATCCTCGTCAACTGTGCACTACTCATCAACAAGATTTTGTTCGCTAATAAACCGCAATGTACTCAAATTGTAATTGTGTGGACCGCTGCAACGAGTCAATGCAAATGCTTTCTACCTTATTGATGTTGAGGTTTTAGCAACAAAGCTCCAGTAAAGCACTATCTTCAAGTGATGCCGTGTGGTCTAGCTTACTCAAAGGCATGACGGTACTGACAGCCATATGCAACTCCCTGAACCAATTCTAGCACTCCCATGCAAGTTTGGTGGATCATTTAAGTTTGGCCCATCACAAAAGCAGTGATCATTGTATCAAGCTTTGCAACAAATATGACAATCTGTTAAACTTGATGGCGCCATTGCTTCGATTATTTCAATCAAGAAGTTTAAGCTGCCTTTTAGTTTGGTCATTGATCAGTGCCTCTGGTGTTTAAAATCTAAAATCACTGGACGACTGATGTTTGCCATGTGGTCACCATCTGCTTGCTGGTTCCCAACACTACTGCATCATAATTTGCATTCAGCTATCTGAGCTCACCACCACACCAATTCAATCAATCATTTACACTACCTCACTCAATGTTGCTTGCCCAAGACCTTCCACATATTTTGACCCTCGCAACTTTGTCAATTGTTCAGGATACATAACATGCCCGACGATTATGGTACACCAAGTTAGGACACAGATTTGCTGGCAGTTAGAGGTTGAAGAAAATGGTTCTGGGCCATGCAATACATGCACCAACATGTGAAACATCCTTTCAGTTTAAAGGACGAGGAGTGGGGTGCCAGGGAGTTGTTACATGCACCAAATTATCACCTAAGCAATACCCTAGAATATTTGTGGATCTTTTCCACCAAGAAAATCACTTTTTAATGGAAATAGCATGTTCCTTCCATGTCAAGATTGATGCTTTTCTTGACATTTTGACTTTAAATTGCCTTGAATTGCAAGAAACCAGCTGAAGCAAAAGGGGGTTGGGTGTTTTCCTTTCCTACTGAAGCTATGAACAGTACTTTCACTTGCATATGTGGTGGTTGGCACTTGCCAGCCAATCACAGCTCTTCGGAAGTGAATCATTTGATGTGACCTTTTGCAATTCTTCAACATTCTGAAACATAGATGATCTAGTTACCCAGTCAGAATTACTTTACTGATAAGTAACAATATTTAAGTATAATTCATTGAGCCAAATCCACAATTCATGATGCGGCACATTTAGAACCAATCGATGCCCTTTGTCACTAGTTACTAGTCCCTCTGTAAAGAAATATAAGACTTTTTACATCACTAAGTATTTGCTGATGTACATTTAGTAGTACAAGCAACAGAAGAACACCATCTAGATGTACATTTTTTACCTAACAAACGGTGAATTCATAGCATGAACAAACCCAACAACTCCTGCCAAACCAAAGATCAATTAACCTAGCAGTAAGTACCCACGGTTAGCTAGTTAGTTATGCCATAAAAGCATGGATGCAAAGAGGAAGATTCATTTAAATAGTCAAAAAGAAGGGGAAAAGTAAAGGTGTAGAACAGACAACCCTTTGTTGTCATGGGGGGCCTTGGATTCGGAAAGGTTTCTTGCTGGAACAGATTTCTGAATCAAGCCTGACATTGGCTGTAAACAACATGAAACGAAAGCTAAGGATCCTTTAATTGTTGATTAATCACGACGTACTATGTGGGGGTGGGAGTGTGGGACTAGTGGCTCCACTGGGAATCAGAATAATTGGAAGGAAGCTTGACACAATTTGAGACTGATTAATAATACAGATGAAAGCAACCTCTAGCTCACAACCGCCTTTGTTTAATCCTACTACTTAGCAAAGCAGAGATCGTTATCACTTATCACAGTCAATATGGCACTCATCGCTAGCTGATCTCGGAAGGGTAGCTCTTATGATGGAGTTGAGTAGGTCTCATCATCCTCTGAGAAAGGCTTAACTTGTGATGGAAGCATCATCACAGGTTTACTAAAGCTAACCGCGCCGACTTAACATTCCACCACATTGATCGGTAGGTAAGCCAAAAGAAGCAGAGTTGGCCAAAAAGAAAAATTACTGCTCGTTTGAGCAATTTTAACATGGTCATTTAACATGATCAACCCACTGGTTCTTTTGCTTTCCAATTCCAACCACAGAAACAAGTGGACTGCCTGCCTGCCTGCCTGCCTGCCCCTATATAAGGGGAGCTGGTCCCTTGCATGAATTGCATTGCATTGCACACAAATCAAGCGCCAGTGAGCAGGAGGGAGCAGAGCAGTGTTTGGTCAGGATGTCGAGTTCAGTCTGCTCCCTGTCGCTCCTTGGCCTTGCTGCCGCTCTTCTTCTCTGCTGCTCCCGGCCTGCGACCGCTAAGGAGCAACGCCACGAGTTCGTGGTGAGTAATGCGCAGTCGGTCTCTTCCCTTGTTGACGCAGATTCACTAATGGCTGGCGGCTCAGAATTCTGATGGACGTTGCTGGTGCATATTATGTATGTATGCAGATCCAGGAGGCGGCGGTGACGAGGCTGTGCAACTCGCGGAGCATCGTGACGGCAAACGGGCAGTTCCCCGGGCCGGCGGTGGAGTTGAACGAGGGCGACTCCCTCGTCGTCAGCGTCGTCAACAACGCCACCTACAACGTCACCATCCACTGGTACGTACTACCTCTCATCATATACTATATGAAAAAGCATGCATGCATGATCAGTAATGGCAATTGCTGATCAATGGAGGCAATGGATGGCGTGCAGGCACGGCGTGCGGCAGATGCGGACGGGGTGGTCGGACGGGCCGGAGTTCGTGACGCAGTGCCCGATCCGGCCGGGGGGCAGCTACACGTACCGCTTCACGGTGGCCGGGCAGGAGGGCACGCTGTGGTGGCACGCGCACAGCTCCTGGCTCAGGGCCACCGTCTACGGCGCGCTCATCATCCGCCCGCGCGACCCCGTCCCCTACCCCTTCGACTTCCACGGCGAGCTCGCCCCCATCATGCTCGGTACGCACGCACGCACGCAGATTATTTTCCTCTCCGTGTCAATACGTTGTTGCACTTTACAAGTTTTTGCACCAGATATTGCAATTGCGTAATACTCGGAACGGAGGGAGTAGCTTTCATTTCACTAGCGCGTGTCGATCAAGTCCTCGGCACAATGATAGCATTGCCCCCTTTACACCAGGACCTAGTGCACAGCATAGCATGGCCGATGCTCGATTCTGCGTTTGACGCGGTGTCGTACAATTGGCGTGTGTCGTCTTCTATTTCTAGTTGATGAAGGCTACTGTGGCATGAAGGACCGACTTAATGTGAACGTTTCTTTATGGCAATTTCTTTATAAACACATGGCAAATTCTAGCAAACAAAGGATTTACTGCAAAATTTGTTGTGTTCACTTGAAGGAATTGACATATTCCAGATAACATAAGTTGCCGTAAAGGACGTATGTTTTATCATGCTCCTTCAGCCGACGTTCGCTGAATAGCATTACGGTTCTTGAAATAGGCAGTGATGCTCACACACATAAACTAGTTATACATAGTACTAGTGTATAAATACAAGTAGTAGTAGTGGACTCTTGAAATGACAGAAAGGAATTTAGATGGATCCCGTGCAGTGCATTGTTCCAAAGTAGCGAAATTAGGAGGGGCTTTGCTTTTCCCGCGTGTTAGCGGCTGTCATCATTCCCATGCATGCATGCTTTCGGTTGGTTGGCTGTTGGCGCCACCTGCTTACCCCAGAGTCAAACCTCCAGGATTGCATGTGCAATTTAGCACCGAAATTTATACTATCACGTCGGTCCAAGACGAACGAAAACCATGCATGCATGACCCATGACAAAGAAAAAAAATTGGATAGCTACTACCATGGAGCAAGATCATTGTGCATGTATGCATGTATGTGAGATCCTTCTTTACTCATGGCATGCACATGCTAGCTAGGAAACATGTGCATATATATCTCACTCTTGGTCTTGGAACCAAATATACTTGCTTCAGCCTTAAGAAATTCAGATACTAGCGCCTTTCTAGCTTCCAAAGATATTCAGACAAATCAAAGGAGGATGCATGCATCATCATGAAAATGTTCCATGTCTGGTTGGCCGAGCCTCTTATACATTATTTCCTTAAAAGGAATTCTAAAGAGAGAAAGCATGCATAAAGGCCAGTTTCAACATGTTCTAATGTTCTCTCGAAACGGGTTTGAAAGAAAAATAATCTTTGGAGAAGTACTTTTAATAGTAGAGCCAAGTGCTGGCTATATCTTGTTGTAATGTTATTTCTAGCAAGTCTAAATAGCCAACATGTAATTGCATTCAAGAAGAGCTCCTTGAAAGTTTGAGTCCGTAATTGCATAGATTCGCAATAAACAAAGTCTGTAATTGCATAATAATCAAAATGGCTGTCATTTATTTCATAATTTGGCTGATTATTTTGGTTGTTGCGTGTGTGGCCGACATGGAACAATAGGCCTAACATGTAGTACAGCATGCCTAAAAAAACATGTGGTACAGCATGCTAGCCAATTGACTTTTTTCCCCTTTTAGTATTTTCAGCTGTTCAATATGTGGAGTGGTACGCCTTCTTCCTATATGAATGAGAGAGATATTTTCTCTATTATTTTCCACTACTATTGTTTAAGAGGAAAAAAGAAGAGCTAGATAGATAGTACAGTACCGTTTTCTGCAACTAATAATCTGGCTGCATGCGCGCAGGTGAGTGGTGGGACATGAACCCCATCGACGTCATCCGCACCGCCACGCGCACCGGTGCAGCTCCCAACGTCTCCGACGCCATCACCGTCAACGGCCAACCCGGCGACCTCTACAGCTGCTCCTCCCAAGACACGACCGTGTTCCCGGTCAAGTCCGGCGAGACCAACCTGTTGCGCTTCATCAACGCCGCGCTCAACACCGAGCTCTTCGTCTCCCTCGCCGGCCACACCATGACCGTCGTGGGCGCCGACGCCTCCTACCTCAAGCCGTACAACACCACTGTCATCGTGCTCGGGCCCGGCCAGACCACGGACGTCCTCGTCACCTTCGACCAGCCGCCGGGCCGGTACTACCTCGCCGCCCGCGCCTACGCCAGCGCGCAGGGTGTGCCCTTCGACAACACCACCACCACCGCCATCTTCGACTACGGCGCCGGTGGCACGGCGAGCCCGGCGATGCCGACCCTCCCAGCGTACAATGACACGGCCACGGTCACCACGTTCACAACGAGCCTGCGCAACCTCCACTCGGTGGGCCTCCCCTCGGCGGTCGACGAGGACCTTTTCTTCACCGTCGGCGTCGGCCTCTTCAACTGCTCCAGCGGACAGAACTGCGGCGGCCCCAACAACACGCGGTTCGCGGCGAGCATCAACAACGCCTCCTTCGTTCTCCCCTCCACCGTCTCCATCCTCCAGGCACACTACCAGGGCGATGCCGCCGCCACCGGCGTCTTCACCACCGACTTCCCCGCCAACCCGCCGGTGCAGTTCGACTACACGGCGCAGAATGTGAGCCGCGCGCTCTGGCAGCCCGTGCCAGGCACCAAGGTGTACAAGCTCAAGTACGGCTCCGTGGTGCAGATCGTGCTCCAGGGCACCAACATCTTCGCCGGGGAGAACCACCCTATCCACACCCATGGCTACGACTTCTTCATCCTCGCTGAGGGCTTCGGCAACTTCGATGCCGCTACCGACACCGCAAAGTTCAACCTCGACGACCCACCAATGAGGAACACGGTGGGCGTCCCGCTGAATGGGTGGGCTGTCATCCGGTTCGTCGCCGACAACCCCGGGGTGTGGCTGATGCACTGCCATCTGGATGTGCACATCACCTGGGGCCTCGCCATGGCCTTCCTGGTCGAGGATGGAGTAGGAGAGCTGCAGTCCCTGGGGGCACCCCCACCAGACCTGCCAATTTGCTGAAGAAATCAAAGTCTTTTTTTTTTTGCTCAGTTCTACTGATTATTTGGGGCAATGTACCATTCTCACATTTGTTGCCGCGTTCTAGTTATTTACATTCGATTCATTACGAAATATCTTCAATGTAATTCAGATACTTTTCAGTCAGAAAAATGTTATTCAGATACTGTTGAACACTAGAGGAACACTTGCAGTTAGAATTTCCTGCATCATGAGATCCAATCGTACACTGAAATCAATCTTAGTGCCAAATAAAGTACAACTATCATTTACCACTGCACTGCGTTGAAGTACACAACCACCAGCCACACAACATTTCTAAAGGAGAAATGGTGTCGGTCTGCAAAAAGATCTGCCTGGCTACTACTTGGCTAGCTGTACAATAAGCATTTCTTTCTGATAAAAGCACAGATCATTAGGCGCCACATGCCCACAGGGCAAGACTGCATTGAACATAACTCCAGGCTCCACAGACTTGTAGATGGGTCAAGCCACAAATTTCAGGCAGCGAGTGTCATTGTGTATGACTTGGCAGCGGCAAGAACAGAACCGTGTTCCACACCTGGGGCATGTGTAATTTGAAGAATTCCCACAAACAGAGCAGTAATGGCGACGGGATGAAGTGCTCGGTGGACCCACAGCAGCCCTCAGATATGTTGGGACATGAGGTGGCAAGGCCTCCAGATTTGCCTGCAACAGTTCAGGGGTAAAAATCTTCTAAGTCCCTAGTTACCATCAAGAAAGATACTCCCTCCGTCCCATAAAATAAGAGCGTTTTTTACACTAGTGTAGTGTCAAAAACGCTCTTATATTATTGGACGGAGGGTGTATATGTCAAGAAAGAAATTTGCACCACAATTTCCTAGTTCCCATCCAACCCGTCTATTCTACTCACCTCTTGTAAAGCATCCATGAAAGATCTTACCGCCCTTTTCTCCAAAGCTTTTCCTTGCCTTGTCTTGCGTTTCATGTTCTTTGATTGCTTCTTTTGCATCAAAACTACACAAGGCCAAGTAAGAAACAAAATAAAATTAGCACTTACATCGTATAGTTTTTAAAAAAATTCTTTTCGCATGCACTGTCTCAAAAGCTAGCAGCATACACAACTTTTCAGTATGTTAAAAAAATACTCCCTCAGTGTTAATAATACTCCCTCGGTTTCAAAATAAATGAAGTTCTAGGTTTATCCTAACTTCCTAAGTCAAACTCCATTAAGTTTGAGAGAGTCTATATACAAATATATCAACATCTTGAGTACCAAATTTGCTTCATTAGATTCATTGTGAAGTAATTTTCATATTATATATACTTGATATTGTAGATCTTTGCAATTTTTGTCATAGACATGGCCAGACATAAAATAGTTCAATCCTAGAACTTCAATTATTTTAGAATGGAGGGAGTGATTCTACACCGAAATGCTAAATCAGCATGGTGATTGTAATGATTTACATTCAAACCATGATGCTCAATAGTGAGACAATCTAACAGGGCATGCATGACAGGGGTTAATAATTCAATCCACCCGTGCATAACTTGGGCTCTTATATTCTTATCAAATGCATTAGATGCACATGGCAACCCAAAAAAAATCAGGATGGTGTTACAAAGATCGATTTAATTATATAGTTCATCATTCTCTTTGCAAGAAACGGAAACAGAATGTGTTTCCTCTTCTGTAAAATTTATGTACGTGAATGTGTTATCTCT
Organism: Triticum aestivum; assembly: GCF_018294505.1. Classification (NCBI taxonomy): domain Eukaryota; kingdom Viridiplantae; phylum Streptophyta; class Magnoliopsida; order Poales; family Poaceae; genus Triticum; species Triticum aestivum. The sequence goes on along the minus strand of NC_057808.1, from coordinate 247,457,575 downwards.
GATACTAGAAGCAATACCAATACCTGAGGTACAGGCACAAAGCCATTTTGCTATTTATACTAGGAGTAGATTGCAAAGTTTGTTTATGTACACACTGCATTGCAACTCCCTTGAAACTTCAGAAAACCACAGAAGAGAATAATGCCCCCTGAAAATAATAGAGAAAGGAACCAACCATGGTCCTCCTCATCTGTAGATCCATACTCATCATCGTTGAGATCCACCACCTCAACCCCAGCATTATCACTCTCAAGCGCATCAAGACGAGCCAAAGCAGCCTACATGGCATTACAGATATGAAGACACATAATTTAGTGAAACTGACATAAGGAGTAGCATCTAAACTGACAAGACGCACAGCAATTTGCAGGAACTAGCAGTAACTAGTGATCTTAAATCAACGACAGACTGCCTAAGAAACAAAAAAACAGGCGAATCAACAAAGATTGTTTTCTTTAAGAGTTCTGCTAGGGTTGAAGCCGTTTGAAGTTGAAACCACCACATTGATCAGAAGCAGCGAGCTTCCCCTCGGTGGTAAGGCGAAGCCGAATTCAGTAGAGAAATGAATGAGCACCGCTTGCTGATATGGAGGTTCCACGGGTGAAAGTGGAATCCAAGGAGGTAGGAATTGTTACCTGAGCGCGGTTGTCGGAGCTGGAGAGGGCAGAGGCCATGCGCGAGGCCATCCGCCGCGTCCGCGAGCTCGTGCGGCGGAAGGGCCCCGAGTTCTCCTCCTCCCCGTCCATCTTGGGCACCCGGCGCGCGGCGACGGCGGACGGCGGTCGGCGGCGGTGGCGCGGGGGAGGAGATGTGGGACTGGCTTGAGGGATCGATTTGGGCCCTGTCGTTCCGAGGGAGTTCGTGATCCAGCCCTCAGTCAGGCAGGCTATTCCCTATTTGCCGCTCGTTGCAGCAAAATGCCGGCGAAACATGGGCCAGCCCATTTTGCTACAAAGGGTTTATATCGGTTTAGGGAGTTTTCTAAAAAAAACGCTTTAGGTAATGGGAACCTTGTTCCTGCCAGGTTTATGTCACTTCCATTTTATTTATTTTATCTTACTTGTATTCATGTGTGATTTCAACAATTCTTTTAATTCCAAACCATGTTGTTATTTCTTTAATTATTTAGATTTAAACATTTGTTGTAATTAAGAGGATTATTGTATTGTATGATGTTAAAGAATTAATAAATTTGATTTATATTGCTGTTTTATTTAAATCATATTGTTCAAAATCATGATTTTGCCTATCTAACTAAAACGGATTTACGGTATGATTTTGCCTATCTAACTAAAACAGATTTACGGTACCGCGCGGGGTCAAGCGGAGTACTGCAGTACGGGTTTGCGGCATCTGTTCCACTTGAAGTCTCATGATACCACAAATCTGTTTTAGGGAGAGCTGCAAATTGGTTTTGCGGGGCGGAAATATACAGCATCTGCTAGAGTTGCTCTAAGCAATAGCTGCTATCCTTTGTTCCAGAAAGAATATATTTAACATAGCACTGTTAGATCGCCAAAAAAATAAGCACTATTAAGATCCATGGGATGAACATGAACTCCACACTAGCTAGCAACAGCCTCGCTGGAAGGTAGAGAAAAACCACGAAGTGGATAGCCTTTCAGAATTGGCGACCAGGCCACCGTGACCCGCAGCTTACACGACCCAACATCAAGCATGCCATGGCTTCTGCCAGCCTCCAATGGTGCAAAGGACGTCTCAGCCTCCACGACCTTCTCACCACCACGAGACAACAGAGCACAAACCATGAGCCGCCCAGACCTTTCAACAGAGACAACACGGCGCGAGAGTTCCATCTTGCCGCTGTCGCCAGCGACGGCCTCTTTCTCGCCTGAATCGAGCAGCAAGACTTTCATGTGGGGCACATTGGCAGTACATGCAGTTAACTGGCCGTGGAACCCTTGCGGCCATGACCCCTCGACCACCTCGACTGCGATGGTGGCCTCGGCGCAAGCGACGATGATACCATATGCCAGCTCCAGTGTGCTGAGCTTACTTCTGTAGCATCTGGTGCCCACAAGCGATTTGGATGGCGATTGACGGATATTGCAGCGGCTGATCAGGAGGCTTAGATCTCTGTCCTCTGAACAGGTAGCGCCCTTAACTTTTAGAATGGCCTCAAAGTACACAGACGGATGCCCCTCGTGCACAACAGCACGAGCAGGACCTGTAAGAACCAAATGTTGACCCTGCATGCAACACCATCAATCAAATTAAGTAAATAACAATGCTCCTATGGAACACATCTATTGAAGTAATAAGCGATTAGCCATGGATTATTAATCCGTTCATCAAGTGGAACTTAACTACAATGACTCGAACTGAAATGGGTGGAAGATGGCCAGAAGAAACTACAGGAAGACAATTTGAGAAGCGCAAATAAATTGGGTTGCGTCGACAAGAATATTTAAACTAGCTATTCAAACTAAAAGTAAACTGAAGCCGAAACTAGGTAAACAGTAAACAACACAATATTCAAAACATCACAAAATGGTTTATCGATGTGAAGTGCATACCATGAATGATGTTAGTTGCTGGCAGAGAATAATAGCCTAAGGTTTTAGGGTACGTTTGGTTTACAACCAACGGTGACCCTACCAAAAAATGGGTTGGCCCATAAGATTTGGTCATTGCTTGGATCGGTGCCAAATATTTGGCATGCCCAGCCAGCCCAGGTAGCTCCCATGTAAATTTTGCCAACTCGCAGGCGCTCCAGGGGCGCAGAAAATGCTCGCCAAAAACTGGGAGTGTTGCCCTCGCATGCTTTTCATTGTGTTTGGTGATTATCCAACACAATTAGTGTGGCAGGTTAAATGGCTGGGAAAATCACGCACGTACGTTGTACTACCAGACCTCTGGATCGATTAATCCCGTGTAGAGGCCGGTAACCAATCCTGCTTAACCAAATAACAACCCAAAGTACCAAACACTAGCTAGTATTCCCCAAGTTATCCCAGTTTCAACAAAAGACCGTGGATCAAAATACTATACTATGGCGACGACTTTGTCTTAGTTCAGTAAAGGATGTCAGCATTATTTCCACGGACACATGTGATGCGCAGTGTGTACTTTTACACGTCCGTTTTTCACTTGGCACATTGTAGTTAATTAAGTGTGTTCTTAACAGGTGTCCCTTCTTTTTAATTAAAACTTAATTGCAATCACACTAAACACTGATCAATCCTAGTTACCAAAGTGTGCCAAGTTAGTTGGATGTAAACCAAATGGAAGCTTACTGATTTCGCCAAAGAAAATGTCAGTATAATGGATCTAAACCAAACAAGATCAACTTACCAAAAAATTGGTCATGCCCTAGCATTGGTCATGCAAAAAAATTGGTGCAGCTAATTGGGGCACAAACCAAACACACCCTTAGTAACACAGAAAAATGATAGTTGTTGTGGTTCAGATGTGCAAAACGCATATCTTTTGTATTTACTCAATGCAAACATTTGAGCTGGTTGTGATGGTGAGCCTGGCAATCGACCTCCCCACGATCGAACATATGTTTCTGGTTGGTGGTGCCATCTCCCCACGATTTTCGTCATTTACTTTAAGGTTTGCAAATTATGTCATATGATGAGTTTACTGTTTCCTATTTCCTATATGGCGCAAGATGCTTTGCCTTGTCTAACTAAAATATAGTATTCATGGGCATTAAATTTGTATAGAGACGGATGTGTGACATGATTAGGCATCTTTCTATATTCCCGTATAACGTGCAGGCATTCAGATATGAAAACACTACTGGCAAGTCATACTTACAATTCATAATACACTGTCAAGGTAAATTGCCAAATTTCAGACAGTAACGCCAGAAACTATCAAACAGAAATGAGAACAACGTTAGTCTCAAACAGATTGAGGGACACAAATGTCTGCTAATGCACTGTGCCATGTAGAAGGCCTATGATTCTTAAGGTCAGGGTCAGGTAAAAAGTGCAAAGACTTTTCCATATGGCTCACTGGATCCCTCTATAACTGAACTACACGCATCTGTCCCCAAGTCTGGATGTGCTTACACTTGATCCACTTCCGGATGGGTCTCACCGGCCTTAGAATGAGACCCGGTCTCATAGATTTTTTTACCAAGTTGGCATCCAAAGCATAAATTCAAACTCATTCACCAACGAATGGAAGATGCAAATACAGTTTATGGAAGAATCAACTTAAGTCAACATACAAAAACAAGGTTGAATGTCACACATGCTTATATGTGATATGATGTACATGAACATGCTGGTTGCTTGTATTTAGCCTCTTTTTAATTTATACATTAGCAATGTTCAATGGATTTTCCTAAACCAAATATCTGTGTGTTGTACTTTCCCATGTTGAACTTTTCTTATTCACATGTTTATGTTCATTGGCAAGCTTTTAGTCTGCTACAAGGTGGTTACTTATATGTGTTCTGTGGTCAGCATTGTGATATTATTAATACTCACTCCGATATGTGTTCTGCGGTTAGCTTTGTACTTAAGCAGCGACAAGCAAATAATAATATGGATCGGAGGGAGTAGCAAAGATTGCATTACACATGACAGGAAGGACCAAATATATAACCTGTTGGGTGAGGGTTTGGCAGTTGTCCCTTGACCGGTTAAAGATAATATTGCGATTATGATCCAGGTCGTCGCGCATGGCGATCATGCCAAATACATCGAGGGGCCACTGTAAACCGCCAGTTATTTCCGTGACCTTGACTGAGAAGATCTGCATGGTAGTCTGGTGGACAGTGAAATGAGGCATAGGATTGTCCGTGAAACACATGGCGGGGATCGACGCTGCATGTACAGGAGATTCAGATTCAGTAAAAGAACAAAATTGGCAGGAATCGACATAATCCAATCTACAGTTGTTGTCAGCTTCTAATAATCCTACAATACAATTGTCAATTATACATCTATATATCTACAGAATGTTAAAACTTGAAACCCAGCTTATGAACTTTGTAGGAACATCAATCGATCAAAACAGATAAAACAAAGAAGAAACGAAAGAGAAGTGCTCACTGGTGTCCTCGAAAGAGCCGTACTGTTTGGACCACTTCATGTCCCAGATCTGCCGGTACTTGTTGTAATCCTGTTCAGACTCGTCTTCTTGGTTCGGACCCGGCGGCGCCCGGGGCCTCTCCTCTTTTTCCCTTAGTCTCTCCGCGTGCATCTGCAGGGAGCGCTCGCGCGACAATATCTTCTCCCTCGCCATCTCTTCCTGCAGCAGCGCCGCCCGCTCCTGCTCCGTGAGCGCCTCCGGCACGATCGGCGCCACGCCGGAGTTCTCCTCGTTCCGCCTCGCCACCGCTCGCTTCAGCCTTCCCTCTTCGACCATCTTCGCTGAATCAACCGTCAATTGCATAAAAAACGACACCGCATTCGACGCCTTCTTTTTCCCCGCCCGCTTTCTCCCCGATTTCGCCGTCTCCATCAGACGCTCTCTCTTTCTTCCAGCCTCCATCGTCTCCGTCTCCATCTCACCAGCTCTCGCCAAGTTCGATTGTTCCCGTCGAACCCTACTTTCCCCAGGGTGGGGAAGAGGAAAGAAAACCTAGATTCAGGCGCCAGCCAGTTGGGTTCCGTCCGTTAGTTGAAGAGTTCAGGTGGACCAAACTCACACGTATAACGAATTATGTGACTCGGTTTATAATTTTCAGAGAAAACGTGACTCGGCATCTCGGCCCAGCCCGTTATGTTGACACCGGAAACAAACAAGAGCAACTAGTTAACGAGCGGTTCCGGAGCGCTCCGCGGGTGACAAGTGTCGCGCGTGGAGTGCTTCCGCGAGGAAAAACCAGCCGGCGCGGTTGGTTCTTGGTTTTTCCTTTTCGGTTTGTGGTTTTGTGTGTTTTACAGTTTAACCTTCCAACTACTAGAATTTTCTGATTTCTCCTTTCCGTGCGATAACACAAACAAAAATAACGGCCAACCGTGTCGGTTCTTTGTTTCCCTTTTTGCTCCCATTATATTTCCGGCGAATGGAGATTTATGGGTTAGTTACGAGCGGGGCTACCAACACTATCAAATGTGACCTTTCAAGTAAGGAAAAAACAGCAACGTTTTCACACACACGAAGAAAAAAACATGGTTTGACGCACGGTCGTGATGACTGCAAAGGCATCGCTCAATCCTCTGAATGTCAATGTGTGAATTCTCCATAGGCACAGGTGTATACTAGCAGAGGCATGGTTTGTATAACTTTACTAAATTGAAGCACGGCGCCTTCGGCTCGTTTAATTTTCATGAACATCTTGAAGGGGGGCATGTTGGAAATATGCCCTAAAGGCAATAATAAAATGATTATTATTGTATTTCCTTGTTCATGATAATTGTCTATTGTTCATGCTATAATTGTATTAACTGGAAACCGTAATACATGTGTGAATACATAGACCACAACATGTCCCTAGTAAGCCTCTAGTTGACTAGCTCGTTGATCAATAGATGGTTATGGTTTCCTGACCATGGACATTGGATGTCATTGATAACGGGATCACATCATTAGGAGAATGATGTGATGGACAAGACCCAATCCTAAGCATAGCACAAGATCGTGTAGTTCGTTTGCTAAGAGCTTTTCTAATGTCAAGTATCATTTCCTTAGACCATGAGATTGTGCAACTCCCGGATACCGTAGGAATGCTTTGGGTGTACCAAACGTCACAACGTAATTGGGTGGCTATAAATGTGCACTACAGGTATCTCCGAAAGTGTCTGTTGGGTTGGCACGAATCGAGACTGGGATTTGTCACTCCGTATGACGGAGAGGTATCTCTGGGCCCACTCGGTAATGCATCATCATAATGAGCTCAATGTGACTAATGAGTTAGCCACGGGATCATGCGTTACGGAACGAGTAAAGAGACTTGCCGGTAACGAGATTGAACGAGGTATTGGGATACCGACGATCGAATCTCGGGCAAGTAACATACCGATTGACAAAGGGAATTGTATACGGGATTGATTGAATCCCCGACATCGTGGTTCATCCGATGAGATCATCGAGGAGCATGTGGGAGCCAACATGGGTATCCAGATCCCGCTGTTGGTTATTGACCGGAGAGTCGTCTCGGTCATGTCTGCGTGTCTCCCGAACCCGTAGGGTCTACACACTTAAGGTTCGGTGACGCTAGGGTTGTAGAGATATTAGTATGCGGTAACCCGAAAGTTGTTCGGAGTCCCGGATGAGATCCCGGACATCACGAGGAGTTCCGAATGGTCCGGAGGTAAAGATTTGTATGTAGGAAGTCCAGTTTCGGCCACCGGAAAAGTTTCGGGGGTCACCGCTATTGTACCGGGACCACCGGAAGGGTCCCGGGGGTCCACCGGGTGGGGCCACCTATCCCGGAGGCCCCCATGGGCTGAAGTGGGAAGGGAATCAGCCCCTAGTGGGCTGGTGCGCCCCCCATGGGCCTCCCCCTGCGCCTAGGGTTGGAAACCCTGGGGGTGGGGCCCCACCTGACTTGGGGGGCAAGTTCCCCCTTGGCCGCCGCCCCCCAGGGCCCCTATATAAAGGGGGAGGGAGGGCTGCGCACCCAAGCACCTGGCGCCTCCCTCTCCCCCCGTAACACCTCTCCCTCTCGCTGAGCTTGGCGAAGCCCTGCCGAGATCCCCGCTACTTCCACCACCACGCCGTCGTGCTGCTGGATCTCCATCAACCTCTCCTTCCCCCTTGCTGGATCAAGAAGGAGGAGAAGTCTCTCCCAACCGTACATGTGTTGAACACGGAGGTGCCGTCCGTTCGGCGCTAGGATCATCGGTGATTTGGATCACGACGAGTACGACTCCATCAACCCCGTTCTCTTGAACGCTTCCGCTCGCGATCTACAAGGGTATGTAGATGCACTCCTCTCTCTCGTTGCTAGATGACTCCATAGATTGATCTTGGTGATGCGTAGAAAATTTTAAATTTCTGCTACGATCCCTAACAGTGGCATCATGAGCTAGGTCTATGCGTAGATTCTATGCACGAGTAGAACACAAAGTAGTTGTGGGCGATGATTTGTTCTTGTAATAGGAATCACGACTTGCATGTCGATGAGTATGTGTAACGCCCGGATAATCATGCTACAGTAATCTCACGCTAATCTTGCCACGTCACCTCCGTTAGTGTTGCTAACCTCGCAGCATTTCGAAACGGAGTCAAATTCAAATTTAAAATTAAATCAAACGATAAAAGTTTTCAAACGTCAAAACAAAAATGTTCGGTGGGTGCCAAATAATCCACTGGTAATTATTGTGGAGAAAACTCCTTTTTAGAAAATGCCTAAGTATTTTAAAATGGATTAAAAGGTGAAAGAAAATAAATAAAAGAAAATGCAAAACAAAACAGAACAAAAAAAACAACAAAAGCGCCCCCACTGGACCTGGCCCAACTGGGCCAACCCCGAGGCCCAGCCGGCCGGCCCACCCC
>NC_057808.1:247440143-247448392 GCF_018294505.1 Triticum aestivum | reverse complement strand
TTTAATTTAATTAAACAGTAATTATTTAGCTAAACACTAATTAACCTAAACAGTGAATGACAGGTGGGTCCCACTTGGCCCACATGTCAGTTGACTGAGTCAACCCCTGTTGACTGCTGATGTCAGCATGACATCATGCTGATGTCATAAATCCAAATTTCGAATTGAATTAAATAATTAATTAAATTCCAGAAATTAATAAAATCTTTGAAAAATCATATCTTTTAATCCGTAACTCGGATTAAAATATTTTCAACATGAAAGTTGCTCAGAACGACGAGACGAATCCGAATACGCAGTCCGTTCGTCCACCACACCTCCCTAACCTATCGAACTAGTAACTTTCCCCCTCCGGTCCGTCTGTCCGAAAACGCGAAACATCGGGAATACTTCCCGGATGTTCCCCCCTTCGCCGGTACCACCTACTGTCGCGTTAGGACACACCTCGCACTGTTCATTGTCATGTCACGCATCGTCATGCTTATGTTTGCATTGTATTTACTGTTTCTTCCCCCTCTTCTCTCCGGTAGACTACGAGACCGACACTGCTGCTGCCCAGTTCGACTACGGAGTTGACGACCCCTCCTACTTGCCAGAGCAACCAGGCAAGCCCCCCCCTTGATCACCAGATATCGCCTATTCTTCTCTATACTGCTTGCATTAGAGTAGTGTAGCATGTTACTGCTTTCCGATATCCTATCCTGATGCATAGCCTATCCTTGCTACTACTGTTGTTACCTTTACCTGCAATCCTACATGCTTAGTATAGGATGCTAGATTTCCATCAGTGGCCCTACATTCTTGTCCGTCTGCTGTGCTATACTATCGGGCCGTGATCACCTGGGCGGTGATCATGGGTATATACTTATATACTATATACATGACACATGTGATGACTAAAGTCGGGTCGGCTCGTAGGAGTACCCGCGAGTGGATCTTGGTGGCGAAGCGGCAGGGCAGGTTGAGACCGCCTAGGTGAGAGGTGGGCCTGGCCCTGGTCGGCATTCGCGGTTACTTAACACGCTTAACGAGATCTTGGTATTTGATCTGAGTCTGGCCATTTGGTCTATACGCACTAACCATCTACGTGGGAGTAGTTATGGGTATCCCGACGTCGTGGTATCAGCCGAAGCTCTTTTGACGTCAGCAACTGAGTGGCGCGCGCCGCATTGGACCGTAAGCTCGCGCTTGTATTAAGGGGGCTAGGTCTGCTTCCGGCCGCGTACGCAACGTGCAGGTGTGCATAGGGCGATGGGCCCAGACCCCTGCGCGCATAGGTTTAGACCGGCGTGCTGACCTCTCTGTTGAGCCTAGGTGGGGCTGCGACGTGTTGATCTTACGAGGCCGGGCATGACCCAGAAAAGTGTGTCCGGTCAAATGGGATCGAGCGTGTTGGGTTATGTGGTGCACCCCTGCAGGGAAGTTTATCTATTCGAATAGCCGTGTCCCTTGGTAAAAGGACGACCCGGAGTTGTACCTTGACCTTATGACAACTAGAACTGGATACTGAATAAAATACACCCTTCCAAGTGCCAGATACAACCCGGTGATCGCTCTCTAACAGGGCGACGAGGAGGGGATCGCGGGGTAGGATTATGCTATGCGATGCTACTTGGAGGACTTCAATCTACTCTCTTCTACATGCTGCAAGATGGAGATGGCCAGAAGCGTAGTCTTCGACAGGACTAGCTATCCCCCTTTTATTCTGGCATTCTGCAGTTCAGTCCACTGATATGCCCCTTTACACATATACCATGCATATGTAGTATAGCTCCTTGCTTGCGAGTACTTTGGATGAGTACTCACGGTTGCTTCTCTCCCTCTTTTCCCCCTTTCCTTTCTATCTGGTTGTCGCAACCAGATGTTGGAGTCCAGGAGCCAGACGCCACCGTCGACGACGACACCTACGACACTGGAGGTGCCTACTACTACGTGCAGGCCGCTGACGACGACCAGGAGTAGTTAGGAGGATCCCAGGCAGGAGGCCTGCGCCTCGTTCGATCTGTATCCCAGTTTGTGCTAGCCTTCTTAAGGCAAACTTGTTTAACTTATGTCTGTACTCAGATATTGTTGCTTTCGCTGACTCTTCTGTGATCGAGCACTTGTATTCGAGCCCTCGAGGCCCCTGGCTTGTATTATGATGCTTGTATGACTTATTTATGTTTTAGAGATGTGTTGTGATACCTTCCCGTGAGTCCCTGATCTTGGTCGTACACATTTGCGTGCATGATTAGTGTACGGTCAAATCGGGGGCGTCACAAGTTGGTATCAGAGCCGACTGCCTGTAGGAATCCCCCTTTCCACACTTCTTGGCCGAAGTCGAGTCTAGACATTACAAAACTTTTACTAACATGGCTGTGTGTCTTACGGGCCCACGTCGCCATTGGGTGGTACTAGGATCTTTTACTCCTCGACCTTTACTCTGGGACTCTGAACTCTCTTCTACTCGGGTTAAACGAATTTACTAACTCTAACACTAGGATCCCGTGACCACATTCACCCCAAAGTTGGATAAGCCATATTTGTTTCTTAGAATAGTATTTTGAACAATTCACACACTGTCATTTGACTCCTTTGAAACGTCTTTGCTTTCAGATGGAACCCACGAGGCAGGTCGTTCGCCACACGACGGCCATTGGTGCCTCGGGATCACCTGCTGTGCTAGCTGAGATGATGACCTATCTGGGTTATCGCTGGCACCCTGAGTACACCGTCTACGAGGAGTACCAGGACTTTAACCAGGAGCAGTACCGTGCCATCGTCCACCTCTACTCTCGGGAGTATGACTCCACTACTGTGCTGCACACCGCACATGGAGTTGGTGTGACCATCGATATGGCTGTCCACGATGCTGCCTATGCTGCTCTGACACGTCTTCGTGGAGAGTATCGGGAGTTGGACACCTCCCCTTTCAGGCACATTGCTATCGCATCTGATGTTGGTGCGGAGGGATACTATACTGCTGCCTACTCCACTGTCACCCGAGAGCCCTTCTACCATCAGAACCTGGTTCTGCATGCTGATGGGCTAGATCGAGCTAACCGAGCTCTTCGCCACGAGATGTACACCACCCGTCAACACCTTTACCGTGCTCTGACGCTGCTGCACCCCTTTGTCTGATCTGGACAGCTATCGCGTACTGCGATATACCCAGCCAGGACCGTGATGCCCCACGGTGTCGGTTGGCCAGAGGTGGGAGGCTACTCTCCCGCACTTGGTCCTCTTCTGTCACCTGAGCGTCGGGCTCTACACCTGAGTATCCGCGGCCCCCAGTCTGCTGACGTGGAGGGCTATCCGTTGCCTCACTACCAGCTGTCGGGCTACGATTACCTCCACAGTACCTCTTGGGACTGATGTAGTCTTGCTTAGTTAAGTATTAGTTGCAGTCGCCGCGAGCCTGTGTGCCGCCTATGATGTTTTAGTCTATGTACTGAACCCTATGTACTGAACTCTATGCATGACCCCTTTTGTAAGTTATGCCGACTACTATGTAGTAGCTATCGTGCTCCTTTCATTATGCATGTTTCATCATGAATGATTCTTGTCTTTGCAAATATTTCTCAATGCTGAACTACCCCTGTTATATATTAGCAGGATGGTTAGACCAGGTGGTCGTGGTCGGGGTGGCGATGCCCCACCACCACCTGAGTACATGGCTGGTATGATCCAACAGTTTGAACTGAACCGCCAGTTCATGGAAAATATGATGGCTCAGTTTCCTCGCCCCAATATGAACCAGCAGCCAGCCCAAGTGACTCTTCAAGATTTCATACGCCTCAACCCAACCATCTACCGCAGCTCAACTCAGCCTCTGGATGCTGATGACTGGCTCCGTGACATCACCTATGAGATGGAGTCTGCTGATGTAGCCCCTGCCAGCTATGTCACCTTTGCTTCCTTCTTCTTGAAGGGACCCGCAGCTCAATGGTGGGACAGCCACAGGCGTACTCTGCCAGCTGGAACAATCATCACATGGCCAGACTTCCAAGCTGCTTTCCGTGCCTGCTTCATTCCTCAAGGAGTCATGGACCGGAAGAAGCGTGAGTTCCGCAACCTCACCCAAGGCAACAAAACTGTTGAAGCTTATCAGCGGGAGTTTCTGGACTTGTCTCGCTATGCTGAAGAGGACATTGCAACTGATGCACGCAGACAGGAGAAGTTCCGTGATGGCCTTCAAGCTGACATCAAGCTCGCACTTCTAGTGCATGACTTTGCTGATTTCGCCACCTTGGTGAACAAGGCCATCAATGTCGAAACTGGTCTGCAGGAATACCAGAGCTCTCACAGGCGCAACCGTGACACGGGCTCATCTTCGGGCTCGCCCTCACAGAAGCGTAAGATATGGATCCCGAACAGCATGTACCGTCCAAATGCATCTGCCCCAAGGCAGACCTATGCTGCACCTCGTCTGCCTCCACCACCATCTAGGCAGTCAAGACTTCCAGCTCCACCATCCCAAGCTCCTGTCCCCACTCCCAATAATGGTATGTGCTACAAGTGTGGGCAACCAGGTCACCGTGCCAGGGACTGCAATCAGAATCAGAATCAACTGGCCCTTCCAGCAACGGGCCGTGGTAACAACCAGCCCCGCAACAACAATGCTAAGCCTTATGGTCGTGCTCATGCCAACCACGTTGATCTCAACGAAGCTCAAGACCAGCCTGCTACTGTGATGGGTACACTCCTCGTAAATTCAGTACCAGCATTCATTTTATTTGATACAGGTGCATCGCATTCATTCATGTCAGAAGATTTTGCATACAAGCACGACGTTAAATGTGAGGAGATGAACACCTCTATATTGGTCAAAACCCCCGTGGGACAGTGTCAAACCTCCTTGGCTGGCATAGATGTCCCCGTGGAAATCGAAGGGCTGGAATTCTATGCCTCTCCCATTATCCTGAAGTCATCTAACATCGACCTCATTTTGGGTATGGATTGGTTGAAAGCGCATACTGCTTCTATAGTTTGCGCCACTAAGACCGTCCATCTGCTACACCCTTCAGATGAAATAGTTGCTTACCAAGCTCATCTGGTGCAAAATGCCGAGGCAAGGCTCTATGCATTGAATGCATTGAATGCTGCACCACTCGAGGGCATTGAAAACATTCTCGTTGTGCGTGAATTCCTCGACGTCTTCCCTGAAGAACTTCCGGGGATTCCCCCTGCTAGAGCTGTCGAATTCATCATCGACTTGAAACCAGGCACCACTCCTATAGCCAAGCGGCCCTACAAAATGCCGCCGCATGAACTCCTTGAGCTTAAGGAGGAAATCGACAAATCTCTTCGCAAAGGATTCATTCGCCCAAGTTGCTCTCCTTGGGGAGCACCTTCTCTCTTTGTCAAGAAGAAGGATGGGACAAACCGGTTAGTTCAAGACTACCGTCCTATAAACCAAGCTACCATTCAGAATAAATACCCTCTTCCTCGGATCAATGATCTGTATGATCAACTGGCGGGTTCGTCAGTGTTCTCTAAGCTCGACTTGAGGTTGGGCTACCACCAGATCCGTGTTCGCGAAGAGGATATCCCAAAGACCGCCTTCGTGACTCGCTATGGTTCTTACGAGTACACCGTCATGTCTTTCGGTTTAACCAATGCTCCAACCACCTTCTCTCGTCTGATGAACTATATATTCATGGATTACCTCGACAAGTTCGTCGTGGTTTATCTGGATGATATCCTGGTATTTTCCAAGAACGAAGAAGAACATGCTGAACATCTTCGACTTGTGCTGGAAAAGCTATGAGAGCATCAACTATATGCCAAGTTCTCCAAATGTGAATTCTGGCTACCGGAAGTAACCTATCTTGGGCATGTCATCTCTAAGGATGGTATTGCCGTCAACCCCGAGCGAGTTCAGGCTATTCTTGATTGGACTCCTCCCAAGAACGTTAAGCAAGTCAGAAGTTTTCTCGGTCTCGCCAGCTATTGCCGTCGATTTGTCGAGAACTTCTCTAAGATCGCCAGGCCTCTGACTAATCTGTTGCATAAGGGTGTCAAGTTCCAATGGACAGACAAATGTCAGGAAAGTTTCCAGGCACTCAAAGACAAGTTGACTTCTGCCCCAGTTCTAGCTCCACCTGATACTAAGAAGGACTTCGTCATTTACTGCGACGCTTCCCGTCAAGGATTAGGCTGTGTCCTAATGCAAGACCGCAAAGTGATTGCTTATGCCTCTCGGCAATTGCGCCCTCACGAAGAGAACTACCCAGTTCACGACCTCGAACTTGCTGCTGTCATTCATGCGCTAAAGCAGTGGCGACATTACCTTCTCGGTAATCGTTGCGAGATCTTCACCGACCACCAAAGTCTGAAGTATCTGTTTACTCAGCCAGACCTGAACCTCCGTCAGCAGAGATGGATGGAGCTTGTTGCAGACTTCGACTTGGGTATTTCCTATACGCCAGGCAAGGCTAATGTAATGGCTGATGCCTTGAGCCGCAAGTCTTACTGCAACCACCTCCAGGTTCATAAAGTTCAGCCCTCGCTTGTTGAAGAATTCAGGAAGTTGAACCTCCATATTGTTCCACCGGGTGCACTCGCTCCCCCTCCTAAGGAGTTTGGCAAGGTGAACCTCCACGTTGTTACCCAGGGTTCCCTCAATACCCTAGTTGCTAAACCAGATCTCGAGGACAGCATCAAAAGGCTACAGAAGTATGACTCTGAAGCCCACAAGATTAAGCGCTACCTCGCAGAAGGGAAGCCCTCATTCTTCACTATTGCTGAAGATGGCACCCTATACTTCAAGGGCCGCCTAGTGGTGCCATGTGCAGAGAAAAACCTGGATATGACACAGGAAGTTATGAAAGAAGCATGATACGCCTCTATGTATCCATCCTGGTAGTACAAAGATGTACCAAGACATCCGTCAGAGATTCTGGTGGTCTAATATGAAGCAAGACATTGCTCGTTATGTTGCTGAGTGTAACGTTTGCCGTCGTATCAAAGCAGAACATCAAAGGCCTGCTGGAACTCTGCAACCTATCTCTATTCCTGAATGGAAATGGGACCATGTTGAGATGGACTTCGTCACTGGATTTCCCAAGTCACAGAAAGGTAATGATGCTATTCTTGTCGTCATTGACCGGCTTTCCAAAGTTGCACATTTTCTGGCGGTCAAAGAAACGATCACTGCTAGTCAGTTGGCAACGCTCTATATGTCCAGGATTGTTTCACTCCACGGTATTCC
Organism: Triticum aestivum; assembly: GCF_018294505.1. Taxonomy (NCBI): domain Eukaryota; kingdom Viridiplantae; phylum Streptophyta; class Magnoliopsida; order Poales; family Poaceae; genus Triticum; species Triticum aestivum. The sequence continues at coordinate 247,441,200 of NC_057808.1, read as the reverse complement.
ATTGCTTATCAGCTCAGACCGTGGTAGCTTATTCACTTCAAGATTCTGGGCAAGTTTCCAAGAAGCTATGGGAACTCATCTGTCATTCAGTACTGCGTTTCATCCTCAGTCGCAAGGGCAAGTTGAACGCGTCAACCAAGTTCTCGAAGATATGCTTCGAGCTTGTGTTATTTCCTTCGGCAAGAAATGGGAGGAATCTCTCCCGTATGCTGAGTTATCTTATAATAATAGCTATCAAGCTAGTCTGAAGATGGCCCCCTTCGAAGTGTTATATGGACGAAAGTGCCGAACCCCTCTGAACTGGTCAGAAACTGGGGAACGTCCACTCTTCGGTCCGGATATTATCCAAGATGCCGAAGAACAAGTCCGCATTATTCGCGAGAATCTCAAGACTGCTCAGTCACGTCAGAAGAGTCAGTATGACCGTCATCATAAAGACATGGTCTATCAACCTGGCGAAAAGGCTTATCTTCGAGTCACACCTATGAAGGGTGCTCACCGCTTCGGGATCAAGGGCAAACTAGCTCCTCGCTATATTGGCCCATTCACTATTCTCGAAAGGCGGGGAAAAGTGGCATACCAACTGGAGCTACCGCCGAACCTTTCTCAGGTTCACGATGTGTTCCATGTGTCACAGCTCCGCCGTTGCTTCAAGGACCCAATCCGAGCTGTGGATCATGAAGTGCTCGAATTGCAGCAAGACCTCTCCTATAAGGAGCATCCGGTCCGCATTCTCGACCAAGCTGAACGCCGCACACGTCAGAAGGCGATCAAGTTTCTCAAAGTCCAGTGGTCGCACCATTCTGAAGATGAGGCCACTTGGGAACGAGAGGATCGTCTGCGCGAAGAATACCCCGCACTGTTTCCTTCTACCTCCTAAATCTCGGGACGAGATTTCTTGTAGTGGAGGAGATTTGTAACGCCCGGATAATCATGCTACAGTAATCTCACGCTAATCTTGCCACGTCACCTCCGTTACTGTTGCTAACCTCGCAGCATTTCGAAACGGAGTCAAATTCAAATTTAAAATTAAATCAAACGATAAAAGTTTTCAAAC